>NW_020174046.1:1503331-1558204 GCF_003031525.2 Neophocaena asiaeorientalis asiaeorientalis | reverse complement strand
TTACATTTGGTAGTGTATATATGTCCATGCCACTGTCTCACTTCATCCCAGCTTACCCTTCTCCCTCCCTGTGTCCTCAAGTCCATTCTCTACCTTGGTGTCTTTATTCCTGTCCTGCCCCTAGATCCTTCAGAAGCTTTTTTCTTTTAGATTCCATATGTATGTGTTAGCATACGGTATTTGTTTTTCTCTTTCTTGTAGTTTTTTAAGGAACCTCCATACTGTTCTCCATAGTGGCTGTACCAATTAAAATTCCCACCTGCAGTGCCAGAGGGTTCCCTTTACTCCACACCCTGTCCAGCATTTGTTGTTTGTATATTTTCTGATGATGCCCATTCTAACCAGTGTGAGGTGATAACTCATTGTAGTTTTGATTTGCATTTCTCTAATGATTAGTGATGTTGAGCATCCTTTCATGTGTTTGTTGCCACTCTGTATATCTTCTTTGGAGAAATGTCTATGTAGGTCTTCTGCCCATTTTTGGATTGGGTTGTTTGTTTTTTTGATATTGAGCTGCATAACCTGCTTGTATATTTTGGAGATTAACTCTTTGTCAGTTGCTTTGTTTGCAAACATTTTCTCCCATTCTGAGGGTTGGCTTCTCGTTGCTTATGATGTCCATTGCTGTGCAAAAGCTTTTGTTTCATTAGATCCCATTTGTTTATTTTTATTTCCATTTCTCTAGGAGGTGGGTCAAAAAGGATCTTGCTGTGATTTATGTCATAAAGAGTTCTGCCTATGTTTTCCTCTAAGAGTTTTATAGTGTCTGGCTTTACATTTAGGTCTTTAATCCATTTTGAGTTTATTTTTGTGTATGGTGTTAGGAAGTATTCTAATTTCATTTTTTTACATGTTGCTGTCCAGTTTTCCCAGCACCAATTATTGAAGAGGCTGTCTTTTCTCCATTGTATATTCTTGCCTCCTTTAACAAAGATAAGGTGACCATAGGTGCATGGGTTTATCTCTGGACTTTCTATCCTGTTCCATTGATCTATATGTCTGTTTTTGTGCCAGTACCATACTGTCTTGATTACTGTAGCTTTGTAGTATAGTCTGAAATCAGGGAGCCTGATTTCTCCAGCTCCATTTTTCTTTCTCAAAATTGTTTTGGTTATTTGGGATCTTTTGTGTTTCCATACGAATTGTACAATTTTTTGTTCTAGTTCTGTGAAAAATTCCATTGGTAGTTTGATAGGGATTGCACTGAATCTGTAGATTGCTTTGAGTGATATAGTCATTTTCACAATGTTGATTCTTCCAATCCAAGAACTTGGTATATCTCTCCATTGTATCATCTTTAATTTCTTTCATCGGTGTCTTATACTTTTCTGCATATAGGACTTTTGTCTCCTTAGGTAGGTTTATTCCTAGGTATTTTATTACTTTTGTTGCAATTGTAAATGGGAGCGTTTCCTTAATTTATCTTTCAGATTTTTCATCATTAGTGTATAGGAATGCAAGAGATTTCTGTGCATTAATTTTGTATACTGTTACTTTACCAAATTCATTGATTAGTCCTAGTAGTTTTCTGATAGCATCTTTAGGATTCTCTATGTGTAGTATCATGTCATCTACAAACAGTGACTGTTTTACTTCTTTTCTGATTTGGATTCCTTTTATTTCTTTTTCTTCTCTGATTGCTGTGGCCAAAACTTCCAAAAGTATGTGGAATAATAGTGGTGAGAGTGGGCAACCTTGTCTTTTTCCTGATCTTAGTGGAAATGGTTTTAGTTTTTCACCATTGAGAACAGTGTTGGCTGTGGGTTTGTCATACATGGCCTTTATTTTTTTGAGGTAAGTTCCCTCTATGCTTACTTTCTGGAGGGTTTTTTATCATAAATCAGTGTTGAATTTTGTCAAAAGCTTTTTCTGCATCTATTGAGATGATCATATGGTTTTTCTCTTTCAATTTGTAAATATGGTGTATCACATTGATTGATTTGCGTATATTGAAGAATCCTTGCATTCCTGGGATAAATCCCACTTGATCATGCTGTATGATCCTTTCAATGTACTGTTGGGTTCTGTTTGCTTGTATTTTGTTGAGGATTTTTGCATCTTATAAAATGTTTTTAACAGATGCTTGTATGTGTAGGTATTTTGAAAAAGATCTAAGTAAACAAAAATTTCTACTATTGATATTCAGGATTAGATGTTGTATTAAATCAGCTCTCTCTGTAAATTTCCTTTGACTCAAGCTGAACCTATACAGAGCAGCTATTATACACTGAGCAATATCTTACTTTGATTATTTGGTGGGTAGTTCCTTTAAGGGGTCATTTTGTACCAGCTAGTATAAAAAATATTTTTTCCTCCTGGCTGAAGAAAACAGGTGCCTCTGGAGGCAGTTGTGGATGCCCCAGTGGCCTTGAGGGAGAGTCGTGGGTGAGGTTGACAGAGAAAGAGGTAGACGGAGTACAGCCCCAAGTGCTGGGCACTGCACATGAGGCTCGAGCTGGGGGGTTATTTTCGTGTCACTTGTGTATGCTATGGTGAAAGATGCTGGTGTCCCTACTCTTCCACATTGCCCTGACACACTAAGGGAATAGAGCAAAAGAAAACCACAGACCACAAGACCTGCGAGAAGAGACCAGTGCTTGGCAACACAGAAACTTTCCTGGGTACCAAGGGCTGCTTTGTAGGAGTGGCAGAAAGTGAAATTTCAGTAATGACTCTTTTTATGATGCTGTAGTATCAGTTTGGAGAGATCCAGATACTCGGTACATACTCAATGAAGTTTACTACCCAGAGGTACAAATTTGATGGCAGAAAAAGAGATTAAAAATACGTTTTTCTTAAATTCCTGAAGTATATAAGAAATAATAAAGATTATGTGTCATTTTCTTGATTCTAAACAGAATATGAAAATTTTGTTTTGGCTGAGAACTAGATGTGCTACTTTTAACCTTAAAAATGTTAATGTATGATGATTCCTTCTGGGTATATAGTGTGAGTATATGGATGTGTCTTTTTGTACTGCCTCTGTTAATTGATACTTTTTAACTTCTCATGTAAAACCACTTGTGAGGCTACATCGCATGCAGAAAACCTGCATGCCTCTTTAAATTATGAAAATTTTATTCCTCAAAAGTCAATAATCTCAGGGCCCTTATGATAAATATTAAGCTTTGAATAATGTAAGCTGATCCTACCTGATGGGATTTCGTTCCTGTCTTCCTCTCACAACCTATTAGAACTACCAATGATCCTCTGGAATAAACCCTAGTGGATGAAAGGGACTTCATGGGGTGGGGGGTTTCCTTTGGAGGTTTGATGTCTCAGTGGTTGGAGAGTCCTCTCCAGCTAGTTGGCTCATCCACTAAAATGACCTTGTTAGTTTCATAGGGGTCTCAATCACTCATTAGCATGTCCTTTAACTGGATATTTTCTGAGCCACAGTACTTTGGATTAGAACCAGGAGTTTTAGAAATGATATTATGTCATTATTTGGAAATATCAGTTATTTAAGGTTTTTATCACAAATTATATTTTTGATAAGATAATATGAGATCTATAAATACCACAGAAATATTTTCTTCTAACAATATTATAACATTATCACAGTAATAAGTGCCTCATTACAGAAGCTCAAACACACTTATACATTATTTAAAACAGGAAAGAATATTTCAATAATGTATTTTTTCCTTTAATTGGCATTTTTCAAAACTCAGAGATATTGATTTCACAGAATAATAATATACTCTACACTCCAGGTTGGGAGAGAATGTATATTTTAATTTTTTTAAATGGTACATTAAAGCATGTAAAAGCTACAAAATAATCCTTTCCACATTCCCAGCGCTTCCTGGAATGTAGTATCCAGCTATAACTTCAAAGGTATCTGTGGACATTAGGGTTGTTAATGAAGTGACATAACTGAATCAAACAACATTAAGTTAAATTGGTTGGTACAAGTTTGCTTACATAATTAAGGCTTTGAGACAATGATGCTAAATATCTTTTTCACTACTGAGTAGAGAACTGTCTACTATAGACTCTCAAACTCATGACCACTATTCTTTGCACAGCTGTTTAGTCTCCAGAGTGGTCATGGTAAAAGGACAGAGGCTGACAGCTCTGGAATTCCTCAGCGGGACTACTGATCCAGGAAGGAGCATTAGAAGTGTCTGGTGAACTTTTGAAGGGACTATATTCCCAGTGAGAATAAACCCTGACCTACTGAATTCAGATTGCTAATGGCAGAATAAAAGATGGGTATCTTAAAAACATTCTTTATCCATTCATCTGTTGATGGACAGGTTGCTCCCATATCTTGGCCATTGTAAACAGTGCTGCAATGAACATTGAGGTGCATGTATCTTTCCGAATTATAATTTTCTCTGGATATATGCTCAGGAGTGAGATCCCTGGATCTTACGGTAGATGTGGTGTATATGTATATATACATACATACATACAGATATATATGTGTGTGTGTATGTATATATACATATATATATATATATATATATATGTATGTATATATATATACACACACACAATGGAATATTACTCAGCTATACAAAAGAATGAAATAATGCTGTTTGCAGCAACATGGATGGATGTAGAGGTTATCATACTAAGTGAAGTAAGCCAGACAGAAAAAGACAAACATTATATGATATTGCTTATATGTAGAATCTAAACAAAAGTGATATAAATGAATTTATTTACAAAACAGAAATAGACCTACAGACATAGAAAACAAACTTATGGTTACCAAAGGGGAAAGGGAAGGAAAGGAAAAATAAGGAGTTTGGGATTAATGTATACACACTAATATGTATAAAGTAGATAACCAACAAGGACATACTGTATAGCACAGGGAACTATACTCAATATTTTATAACAACCTATAAGGGAAAAATATAAAAAGAATATATATTTATATACATTCTTTATATATATATGAATCACTTTACTGTACACCTGAAACTGACACAATATTGTAAATTAATTATACTTCAATTAAGAAAAAACACTCTTTAGTCACCTAGATGAGACCTCTTGGTTATGTATTCTTGCGCTAGGGCTGTGCTTCTCAAACATTAATGGTCAACGGAAAGTACCCAGAGAGCTTCTTTATAGTATGACTTCCCTAAATATCCTGATTCATAATATCGGGGTAGGGCCAGGAACCCAAATATTCACAAACAACCTGACTCTGAGACAAGTGCTCAAAGGCCACACTTCGAGGGACCAAAAGCTATGTGTCTCACAGAGGAGTGATTTAAAATGACATCCTGTGAGCACATTACCCACCAAAATCATCTTAAATGACTTCTGTGCCTCAACTGCAAATTTAAGTTACTGTTGTCAAAAATTCAATGGACACTTTTCACTCTTTCCCCACTCTTTTTATTTTTTATTTTAATCAAGAAATTGAAAAAGATTCAAAGAATTCACAAGGTTTATTACAAAGAGAGAGAAAGAAAGAGACCACAAGAGGACAGTTCCTCATACCCATTCCCCCATCTCCATTTTCCTTGCACAAAGGGCAACCATTTTCACAGTTTTCAGCCAGTTATTTTACATCTACAATAGTGGCACTAAATAATATTCTTGTATTTCTATCTGTTCACTTTTCAGCTTTAGTCATTATTTGTTTATTTCCTTTCTGCCCCTACTTTCTCCACATATGTGCAACTTTCCTATCTACCCACCCCTATTCTCTCCATATCGTCAGATCATAATTTAAATTTGATAAATATTCTTGCACAATTTTTTCCTGGACCTATTAGTTGACCTTTGTTTCTCCAGTTGCTATGTTTTTTTCACTGATTCTACTCCAAACACTTGCAACTGTTGTCTAAATTTCTTCTCCATCCATTCCAATGCATCTGGGATATTATCAATTTAATCCTGTTGGAGACATCAGGAGCCTTTATGACGTGCTCCCCTCTGGATGGGTTCATATCTACACATCTGCACAGTTGTCATCTTGGGATCCCCTTCCCCAGCTTGCCCTTTGTTTCTGTCATGATGGAGCTCCTGCACCCTATACTGTGCATCTTCCTCTTTCCTTGCTTTACTCACTCATTTTGAAGGAACGTATCCACAGCTTCTTGCACGGAAGATGCAAAGAAGGTTAGTGTTTCGAGAACATGCGTGTCTGAAAATACCTTAATTCTGTCCTAAGAGTATTCATTTACCCCACTTCTAGAGCTGTGTGATACATCTAATCCCTCAGTCTTTTGATGTTTTTTTGTGGTACAAATTGAGTTTTGTTCTGTGTGTTTGTTTGTTTGGGCTTTTCAAATTGCCATTTAGAAGTCCATTCCATTGGGTATAATGATTCCTTATATTGTATACTTATTTCTTTCCAATTTCCAGACTGTTTTGCTGTTATTTATTATCATGTTATCTCCATCTTTGTAGGTTTGTCTTTTCCCAAAAATCCTTTTATTTTATAAACTCTCTAAAACGAAGGATGCTAGGAAGAAGTCAGAGTCCATATTGTTTTCTCTCCACCATTGCTACATGGAAGCAATATATCTCTCTTGACCTCTCAACAGCATTGAACCCTGCTACTCATATTTTTCCTTCTAAAATTGTAGTACTTAATGGGGGTGGCGGCACATTGAAAGAAAGTGAAGACTGGGGAAAAGTCAGTTATCCATCAGGATTTGGTGAGAGGTCAGGGTGAGAAAGGGAGAAGGTGTATATGGGGGGGGGGGCGGAGGGGTTGGGTGTGGATGTGGTGTTTGGATTAAGCTCCTCATGTAATTATATTCCTCCAAGTTGAGAACCTCTGTCTTATAGAACAGGTTGCAAATAAATCTTATTCTCCTCTAGGTTTGGTACAAGTTGTACTTTCTTCTGGCTGATCCTGGAAGCAGAGCACACTTTCACAATTCTTTAAGGCAATTCTTGAGCACAGCAGGGAACGTCTTCAGTGAAAGAAGTTTCTCCACTTTGCCACAGACTCCAGAACTCTGAGGGACTGCAAACTAAGCAAAGACTGTTGACATAGAAGGCAAGGGCAGGCACGCTAAAGAGCAAGAAGCCATTAGGTAGAAAGCAGGGAAACCGACTATAAGCTGTTTCATGGAATATTTAGTGTAACTGTAAGAAAGAATTTAGTTCTCCTTCAATGCTTGTTGAATTTGAATTAAATTGTTAGTGAAAAAATGTCCAGTCTATAGACGGCTTCCTTAAAATCAAGGCAGATTTTCATCTGGCCAGTGTGGCAAAGTCATGGTCTTGCCTAAAAAGATAAGAAAAGAGACTAATGGTCCATTGCTGGATCCACTGACCAACGGCATCAGCGTTGCCTAGAGTTTAACAGAAGTTCAGAAGCTCTGGCCTCAGCACAGACCTACTGCATTTGAACAAGATCCCCAGGTTACAAATAACGTACAAATACACACATTACCGTTTGAGAAGTACTGTTTGGACTAAACTCAGTTTTATGTACCTCTGCTTTTCTGTAAAAAACAAAGCAGGTTTTAAAGCAGCTCATGTGAATGTCTGACCAGGTTAAACTCTGATCCTTGATTAGGAACATCAACCTTAATGAATTCCCCAGGTTGGCCCAAGATGGTCTTCCCAGGGTTTTGCATCGCCAAAAGGAAGGCTGTATTGGGCAAAAAGGCGAACCCTTCAAAAGGGAAGAGTAAAGCTCTCTATGCTGTAGACAGTTTCATCAAGTAGGAAATAGGAGCCCACTCTTATTAAGAAATGATCCTACTGGCTTCTTAGTGAAACTCCCTTTTGCTGTATTTACAGTTCTAAGTAACTTGGCTTTCATCCCAGTGTGTCTCCAGTGTT
Source organism: Neophocaena asiaeorientalis asiaeorientalis (assembly GCF_003031525.2). NCBI lineage: Eukaryota > Metazoa > Chordata > Mammalia > Artiodactyla > Phocoenidae > Neophocaena > Neophocaena asiaeorientalis. The sequence goes on along the minus strand of NW_020174046.1, from coordinate 1,550,431 downwards.
TGAGTGCAGGCTGCAGACACTCTGACCCACTCAATCACGATGCTTCTTTCTTTTAAAAACGGTTTTAGAATATAACAAAACCTCTCTCTTTCTCAGAACGACAGCTGTGGAAGAAAGTTATAGGATTCAGTTCTAGAATAACTGTACAGGCCAACCTGGCTGAACTTGTTTTGTTTAAGAGCTAATCAACTCTGTATCATCATACAAACTTTTCTGCTTGCTTGGCCTTGTTTTAAAAACACTACCTTCAAGCTGTTGAGACTAAATCCAATATTACACAACATGAAGGTGAACCTCTTAGAAAATATTGCTCAGTAGAAACATGAATAGTGGAATTAGGCTTCCACCACGAAGCATTTTCATCCTGAAGAGTTTCTCAATAATTTTTCTGTAGTAGTCATAATTTTAATTAAAACATTTTAATCAGCGTGCACTTAGAGACAGAGGTAGAAAGCAATTCTAAATGAATCCATAAGAGAGAAGAGGTGATAATGGTCTATGGAATGTGAGGTTCAAGAGTGTTGTTACTTGGTTTATTGAGATGAAAAACACTGCAAAAGTAAAAAGAAGAAGGGAATACTTTTGGCCTTTTGACTTTGAAAATTTTCTAGACTAAGACTTTACTTTGTGAGGTAATAATAGGAATAGCACTTGTCATTGCCATTTGTTGCTCTTTAAATGTTTCTGAAAAGAAAGTATTTTTTTTAATGAGAAATCCTTACTGAGGAACTAATAATTTCATTTAATACAATCTCTAGAAATACAAGAGATAAACTATGCTTGCAAAACATATTTTAGTCTTCTGATTATCTGCTTAAAAATCTACGGAAAAAGAATGACTTTAGAAACAATTTTTGAATTGCCATATATTTTATCTTTTTAAACATCTCTGTGTATAAAAATGAGGCCCAGAAATTGGCCTGGCAGCAAAGCAACGAGGCTGAGTCCAGACTTTCTTATCAGATAAAACTGGTCTGGGCTCTCACTAAACCACTTGCTAGCTGTGTGACCATGGGCAAATTACCGAACCACTCTGCACTTAACTGACCTCATTTTTAAAAGAGAAATAAGAAGAAGTAACATTATGACACACATAACACAATGGGGGTTTTCTGAAGATTAAATGAGAAAGTGGCTATAATGTGCTTGGTAGAATGGCACTTAGTAAGTGATCAATATTACCTTACTAATGTGTACTATTATTTTGATCACTTACATAATATAACAGACACAAAAAGACAGGATTTTTAAAGTACATGAAAAAGTTAATTAACAAGTATCTTTTAATAAATGTCATATTCTAGTCTCTGGTGGAGATGCTATGTAATAATTTCTTTTAGACCTAAGGAAAAAAAAAACTATTTTTCGTAAAGGGAAAAGAGCAGAAAAGCTACCTTACATGTTTAATAAAAGACTTTAAGCTGAAATAGAATTTAATAATTTAATTATATTCATTGTAGTTATATTTAAGTTAATTTAATTCAAGAATCTTATTTATGAAAGTGAGGTAGTCAATTAAAATAAAAAATATATAGATAGTTAATATATTTTCAACACTTCGTACATGTCAGACACAGATTACATAGGCTAACTCAATTAATCTTCACAAGGACCTTGTGAGATAGGTACTCATTTTACAGATAAGTAAACTGAGTGACAGGGAAGTTATATAACTTGCCTGAGGTCTCACAGCTAATAGAGGATGGGGTAGCTTTCATGCCAAACATCCTGGCACTAGAGCTTTGTCCTCACCCACCATGCTGTGACACTTGACTAACACCTACAGATTAACAATCAGAAATGCTTACGGAGGAATCAGTGTCACAATTGACTAAACCTCCCAAAATGTATATCCTGACATTTAATTATCTAAGGTTGATATATTTGCTATAGTTTAATAAAATAAGTATATTCCTAATTACAGTAGGTAAAATTTGATTCCTCTTTTCTTTTGTGGCAGGGGTGCTGATTTTAGCTTTGGTTGTAATTTGCCTTATCCAGCTCTCCCACTTTCTACATGTGTCCTACTGTTTTAGTAACATTTCTCAGTTTCAAATGTCAGTGTCAGTTTGTGATTCTCTGTTATCCAAGAATTACCACCTGGGCTGACATCCGATTTCTTCTGAATGCCCTAGCCCTGATCCCCAGCTTGGCCTCATATGCTGTTAAGAGTTGAATTGTGTCCACAAAAGATCTGTTGAAGTCCTATTTCAAGCACCTTAGAATGTGACCTTATTTGGAAATAGGGTCCTTGCAGATATAATTAGTTAAGATGAGGTCTAAGGATTCTGCACCCAGTTAACAATGTTTTCCCCACATCTCCAGTAATTCTCCAGACACAGTTGGGTGTTCTGCAATTCAACTCAATTCTGACACTATCTATCCTGAAACAGCATCATATGCCACAGGTTAAACGTTCAGTCCCACAAGACTACCCCTCCCCCTCACACACACTTCAGGCACAAGTCAAAAGTCCAGGATGTCACCTGTGCTTCTGACCAAACAGCTTTAGCTCAGAGCTTCCTACAGCCCCCTTCCTGGGTTCGATTAATTTGCTAGAGTGGCTCACAGAACTCAGAGAAACATTTAACTTACTAGATTACCAGTGTATTATAAAAGGATATCACTCAAGAACAGCCAGATGGAAGAGATGCACAAGGCAAGGTATGGGGAAAGGGCATGGAGCTTCCATGCTCTCTCTAGACATGCCACACTCCCCAAATCTCCCCAGGTTCACCAACCCAGAGGCTCTCCAAATCCCATCCTTTGGGGGTTTTATGGAGGCTTTATTACATAGTCATGATTGATTAAATCACTGGCCATTGGCAATTCATTCAATCTCCAACCCCTTTATCCTCCCTGTAAGTTGGGCAGTGGGACTGAAAGTTCCAACCCTCCAATCACTAGGTTGGGTCTCCTGGCAACCAGCCTCCAACCTTAGGTCCAAAAAGTCTCCTCATTAGCATAACAAAAGGCTCTTTATCTTTTTTGTCACAGGGAATTCCAAGGGTTTTGCCAGAATTGGGGAGGAACACCAATTTTTCTACTATAAATCATAATATCCCAGGTCATACTGGAATAGAACGGGCCCTTAATCTAGTATAACTGGGGTCCTCATAGGAAGAGAGAAATTTGGCCTCAGACACAGACATACAGAGAATGCCACGTGATGACAGAGGAAGAGACTGAAGTGATGCAAATGCAAACCAAGGAGCGCCAAGGATTGCCAGCAGGGAGCAGAAGCTAGAAGAGGCAGGGAAAGCTCCTACCCTAGTCTCAGAGGCAGAACTCCCTGCTGACACCTTGAGTTTTGACTTCTAGTCTCCAGAACTGTGAGAGACTACATTTCTGTCATTTTACACCATCCAGTGTGTGGTAGTACTTTGTTACAGCAGCCTTAGGAAACTAAGACGGATGCTCCCAATTGTTTTGCTCTTAACCCTGACATCTCATTCTTTTGGATCAAGGATCTCAGAACTCTCCAAATAGAAAATTAGCTAATTTGAGAGTTAACATGAGAAGGGTAGAAGATAATCTAAATATAATACTCTTCCTTACCAGGTAACATGGATCGTTTTCAACAATGCCTTTTGTTGGGAATGTTTACTCATGCATCCTCTAATCTAAAGAAGCAGTTCTGATGTCAGGAATCTGTGGGTGGTAGGAGAGAGGCCAGTATCAGAGGAAGCAGGGAGGGAAATGTATTAACTCTCATTAGTCCCTGACTCCCGTTCTTCCAGCATTGATCTTTTAAGTTCACATGATCCGTTTTCAATATTCTTCCCTGGCCCGCATTGTGGTAAGGATTTGGGATGAATCTCCAATGTCTTACCTTGTTGCAGAGCCTAGATTACAGGCTTTCTCTATACCTCTTCCCCCAACACCATCTTTAATATACATGTAGACAATATTTCCAACACTTGGACCTCACTTTTCCTTCATCTCCTTAATTTTAGCCACTCTCACTTCTATTCTGTGGTGGTTTTCACTAAGCAAGGCCATCTTCTTGACATTATCATCATTCAGAACATTTTCTAAAATCTTACATCTTAAAATAATCTCTCCCTTGAATTCTCCAAATCCCTCGGGTTTTTTGTTGTTGTTGTTGTTGTTTTAAGGGCTTTTTAAAATCCTGATTTCAAGCCTTCAATCTACTTCCTAGAATCTTAGAGATCATCACCCTTCTCCACAATCTGCATTCTTCCCTTCACTGACTCATGGCCAATCCTTTACAAGACCCTTAACCTTCCTCCCTAATGCCTTCTCTCCTTTATCTTTTATACCAGTGTCTGCCCTGTTTGACCACATCACTGTTTTTCTGCCCATGCTGTTAGGTAGTTGATCGTTTCTAGAGAAAGCTGATCTATTATTTCCTGTATAAACTTATGTTTATCCAACTGAAACTGGGTCCTCACAGTCAGCATTCCTTTACAGCATGACTTGATTCCTAGTAATACTCCCTATAGCATCCTGAGAAATTTCTAGAATTTTGCTTGAAGCCAAAAAAATCCCAAAACAAAACGGCGCACCTTGCCCTCATGCATACCTGCATGAGTTACATTGGGTACCTCATTTTTTATCTGGAGATCATCAATTTCCTTGTTCATTTAACATTAAAAACTTAAAATTATACACATGATATAAATATACGCTGATTCACTCAAAGAGTGAAATGGATTTTGTAAGAAAGTATGGGCCCATTACATTAATACAGAGTTGTCTTGCTAAACCGAGAAGTGATAAAACTGAAATAAAGATGACTATAACGAATATTTCTAAGAAATTTATTTTAAACATTTTTCACTCAAAAGTGCTTTTAAAAATCTTGAAAGACAATAAGGGAAATAAAATAAGACAAAATAATACCACCTACAGTTCTTCAGTTTCCCCTGCTGCAATTATGCTCAAGATAGCTGGTCATCCATCCTGTGGGCAACCATCATACTGATGGGCACAAGTTAGGAAATTAAAAGCTACATTGTGTGAGCACTTAAATGTGGCTTGGCACACCTTTTACCAAAGCGTGTCTGCTTAGTAATTAAAAGAACAGTGTTTATTTATCTATCTATTTATTTATTTCACTACAATACTCTTTTATAGACCTGGAAGCCAAAGGCAGCATCTGGAACCTTACCTCATTCTCCCTAGGATCCCGGCCTCCACAGCTGTCCTCAATTTTTCTTAGAGTAAAAAACATCGAATAGTTCTCCCAGTGCTTTTTAAAAATACCATTTTACAAAAAACAAACAAACAAACAAAAAACAGGCTGGGTGTACTGAGAATTAGTATGCTGACTAGAAAAGAGAACTTGTTTCTTCTGTCACGTGTATCTCAAATACTTTGGAAGGAAGGAGTAAAAAATCATTAGCTAATGTCCTTAGAATTAAAACAGAACTGGTGGAGGGAGAACAGAAATTTTGAAAAAGAAATAATTATTAATTGTAGAATAATACCCAAAGAATGTATTCAATTACCATATAGATTCTGAAACAGTTTATAAACTGGAGGATAATATATCTAATCAGACATAGAAATAATTTCTTCCAAAAATAGTAAAATAGTAGATGTTTCTGTCCCTTTACAATGCTTTGCCTGGTATAGAATGACTTTAATTCCTAATCTAGGCATTTCATTTAAGTATTTTGGCATTATGAGGCGATGCACAAAAAATTCTAAGTCTATTAAAGCCATTTTGTAATTCCAAATATATAAATTAAGAGGATATATCTTTTTCTCTTTTTTTTTTTTTTACCTTTGAGGATTTTGTTATTATTTTCCTAGGTGTGAATTGAAAATTGGTTTGATTATGATGGGTATAAATAATTATGGTTGTCACATATTAAGCATTTACTTACACCAGGCCCTCTGTGAAGTACGTTACATGCATTGATCATCTAATTCTCCAACAAGCCTATGAGGAAGTAATGTTAGTTTCCCCCCTTTATCAGATGAGAAAACCAAGTCTTAGGCTAAATTTCCAAAGATAGTTAACCAACCAGTGTTGGGATTTGAACCCATGTAGCCTATCTCTGGAGCCCATACTCTTAACAATGATGTTTTCTTACCTCCATGCATGTATAGAGCTAAAGAAATGTATTTGGATTATGTAATGAATCCAGTTTTATCTTCACATGACCAAACAACTGATTTACTTAATATTTTTCCCCAACTGAATTGATGGCATGTTTGACTCAACTGCTTCTTGCAAACCTACTGGATCCTACACATGTAAAAATTTCCTCTCTCTCTTTTAATCTCCCTTCTGGGTGTTTTTTTGTTTGTTTGTTTTGGTTTTGGGTTTGTTTTGGTTGTTTTTTTGTTTTGGGTTTTTTTTTCCAAATGCTGTTTTAGAACATTCACAAATTTAATTTTTAAATTCTCTTCAGAACACCTAGACATAATACTTGAGTTCCAGAATCACTATAAAAGTCTAAAGGTTAAACCAACATCTGACTTAGACTAGAATTTGAAGATGTAGGAAGGAACGCATTTTTCAGTCTCCTAGCTTTGCAAATAAACAATTGTGTTTCTCATCTACTTTATTATTAGTGTACTGGTTCCACCATATACTGCTGAGAGAGCAGAATCTGAGAGAAACTTTTAGCTTTGAATCATCAGTGAAGATCTTTGACTGCTATCAGGTTTCCCTAGAGCAGGTAGATCTATCTTCAGGTTAATTTTAAGTCTTCACCATTGTGCTGACTCTTCAAAATGGTCTACAATTTACATGTCTTTTTTTTTTTTTCTTACTGTGTTTTTTTTTTAACATCTTTATTGGAGTATAACTGCTTTACAATGGTGTGTGGCTGCTGTATAACAAAGCAAATCAGCTATATGTATACATGTATTCCTGTATCCCTTCCCTCCTGCATCTCCCTCCCACCCTAACTATCCCACCACTCTAGGTGGTCACAAAGCACCAAGCTGAACTCCCTGTGCTATGCGGCTATGGGGCTTCCCACTAGTTATTTATTTTATATTTGGTAGTGTATATATGTCAATGCCATTCTCTTCCTTTGTCTCAGCTTACCCTTTCCCCTCCCCATGACCTCAAGTCCACTCTCTACATCTGTGTCTTTATTCCTGTCCTGCCCCTAGGTTCTTCAGAACCTTATTTTTTTTTAAGATTCTATATAAATGTGTTAACATACAGTATTTGTATTTCTTTCTGATTTACTTCACTCTGTATGACAGCCTCTAGGTCCATCCATCTCACTATAAATAACTCAATTTTGGATTTTTTTATGGCTGAGTAATATTCCATTGTATATATGTGTGACATCTTCTTTATCCATTCATCTGTTGATGGACACTTAGGTTGCTTCCATGTCCTGGCTATTGTAAATAGTGCTGCAATGAGTACTGTGGTTCATGACACTTTTGAATTATGGTTTTCTCAGGGTATATGCTCAGTAGTGAGATTGCTGGGTCCTATGGTAGTTCTATTTTTAGCTTTTTAAGGAACCTCCATACTGTTCTCCATAGTGGCTGTATCAATTTACATTCCCACCAAGAGTGCAAGAGGGTTCCCTTTTCTCCACACCCTCTCCAGCATTTATTGTTTGTAGATTTTTTGATGATGGCCATTCTGACTGGTGTGAGGTGATACCTCATTGTAGTTTTTTTGGTTTTTGTTTTTTGCGGTACGCGGACCTCTCACTGTTGCGGCCTCTCCCATTGCAGAGCACAGGCTCCGGACGCGCAGGCTCAGTGGCTATGGCTCATGGGCCCAGGTGCTCCGTGGCACGTGGGATCTTCCTGGACTGGGGCATGAACCCATGTCCCCCGCACTGGCAGGCGGACCCTCAACCACTGCACCACCAGGGAAGCCCCCACTCATTGTAGTTTTGATTTGCATTTCTCTAATGATTAGTGAAGTTGAGCATCCTTTCATGTGCTTCTTGGCCATCTGTATATCTTCATTGGAGAAATGTCTATTTAGGTCTTCAACCCAATTTTGGATTGGGTTGTTTGTTTTTTTGATATTGAGATGCATGAGCTGCTTGTATATTCTGGAGATTAATCCTTTGTCAGTTGCAAACCCACATCTAACATCGTTCTCAATGGTGAAAAACTGAAACCATTTCCACTAAGATCAGGAACAAGACAAGGTTATCCACTCTCACCACTATTATTCAATATTGTTTTGGAAGCTTTAGCCACAGCAATCAGAGAAGAAAAACAATAAAAGGAATCCAAATCAGAAAAGAAGAAGTAAAACAGTCACTGTTTGCAGACGACACGATACTATACATAGAGAATCCTAAAGAGGCTACCAGAAAGCTACAGGACTAATCAATGATTTTGGTAAAGTAGCAGTATACAAAATTAATGCACAGAAATCTCTGGCATTCCTATACATTAATGATGAAAAATGCACAGAAATCTCTGGCATTCCTATACACTAATGATGAAAAATCTGAAAGAGAAATTAAGGAAACACTCCCATTTACCATTGCAACAAAAAGAATAAAATACCTAGGAATAAACCTACCTAAGCAGACAAAAGTTCTGTATGCAGAAAACTATAAGACACTGTTGAAAGAAATTAAAGATGATACAAACAGATGGAGAGATATACCATGCTCTTGGACTGGAAGAATCAACATTGTGAAAATGGCTATACTAACCAAAACAATCTACAGATTCAATGCAATGCCTATCAAACTGCCAATGGCATTTTTCACAGAACTAGAACAAAAAGTTGCACAATTTGTATGGAAACACAAAAGACCCCAAATAGCCAAAACCATCTTGAGAAAGAAAAACGGAGCTAGAGAGATCAGACTCCCTAACTTCAAACTAAACTACAAAGCTACAGTAATCAAGGCAGTATGGTACTGGCACAAAAACAGAAATATAGATCAATGAAACAGGATAGAAAGCCCAAAGATAAACCCACACACCTTTGGTCACCTTATCTTTGAAAAAGGAGGCAACAATATGCAATGGAGAAAAGACAGCCTCTTCAATAAATGGTGCTAGGGAAACTGGACAGCAACATGTAAAAGAATGAAATTAGAGCACTTCCTAACACCATACACAAAAATAAACTCAACATGGATTCAAGACCTAAATGTAAGACCAGACACTATAAAACACTTAGAGGAAAACATAGGCAGAACACTTTATGACATAAATCACAGCAAGATCCTTTTTGACCCACCTCCTAGAGAAATGGAAATAAAAACAAAAATAAACATATGGGACCTAATGAAACTTAAAGTTTTTACACAGCAAAAGAAACCATAAACAAGATGAAAAGACAACCCTCAGAATGGGGGAAAATATTTGCAAATGAAATTTGTATGTCTTTTGTGTTTATCTGAATGCTTCCAGAGTAGAGTCATCAGCATCCTAAACTTCTTAAATGCCTGTCACAAGAAATTTTATGACTCTTACAACACTTAAGTGAAAAACTTTTCTGAAAGATTGAAAATTCAGCCAAACAGTAGCTTTCCAGTTTCCTATTCCACCTGAACTTTGTCTTTTTTTGGAAAGTGGTTTGTGTACACTTTATTTCATGCTGTCTAATAAGGTTTAGATAGATGGTACAAAATCTACTTTGTACCTGTCAGAGATGATGGTGGCCAACAGTCCAATATGAGCTGGCTAAATAAATTGATATAGGGAGACCTTGATGCTTGTCAAATATAATCTGTTATATGGGAATTCTTTACAACACTGAAATTTGGACTATGTTTTTCTAGAGGTATTATAAGCAGAATTTGGTGACTTGCTTTTAAAACAGTGTGATTCAAGTTTATCTTCAGTCTTCATGGTATAATAATACTTCAAGATTAAGGCTTTAATTTTTTTCTACAAACTTAAAGTAATAATCTCCTGGATGCTTGGTATTTTTAGCTGGTACAATATTTCCCAGTTATCAGTAAAATATTTTCCATGTTATTCATCATCTTTGCCACATATACTCCTATGCTTAGAAAAAGTAATTAGTGGTTAATGAAAACAATTGGCTCATTAAGAAAGGAGAGATTCCCTCCAAGGAAGTTTTAGGAAACATGGAAAGACTTTTAAGTCTGTCAAATTCATGCACTTGCCTTAGTTTAGACTTCCTGCGCAATACATTTTTGACAGTAAGACATACTTGCTGTTACATAAGGGTCAGGGAGTGGGGCTGAGTCGAAAAAAGAGGATGTAAAAGGGATAATTTACATATAAAATGCAGAGAAAATTCATAGCAGAAATGGTTGTGTACCAAGCATAACACTGGTTGGAAAATTATATAGAAGGAAACACAGCTTTTTCTAAGACATCATGACAGTATAATATAATATATCGTCATGCTATCATTATGACATCACAGTGACATTATTAGGACAGTAACAAAACTGGCTTTCTTATATTAAACTAATTCCATTTCTTCTATGTATTTGTATTAGTCTTGTAGTGTTACCGTAATAATTACCATAATCTAGGTGACTTAAACAACAGAAATGTATTTTCCCATAATTATGGAAACTAGAAATTCAAGATAAAGGTATCAGCAGGGTTGGTTGCTTCTGAAGGCTCTTTCTTTGGCTTGTAGAAGGCCATGTTTTCCCTATGCTTCACATGCTTTTCCCACTTTGTCCTAATCTCTTCTTCCTGTAGGGTCACCAGTCATATCGGATTAGGATCCACCCTAATTGATTTTATTTAACCTTAGTTACTCTTTAAAGACTTTATCTATCCAAATACAGTCACTTTCTGAGGTACTGGGGATTAGGATTCAACATACAAATTTGGGTTGATACAATTCAACATATAAAAGTATTTAAATATGTATATTAATTTTGTATATAGATTTTTATTTGTAAACCCTGTTCCTATCACTCATTTTTTCTTCATATCTTGTGTTTCAGTAAACATGACATGTTAAGTTCTCCTTGGTTTCATAGAAAATCCATTTTATACGTAACAGATGTGTGATCATAGGAGAACTATTTGTTAGATTACAGCTTCAGTCATATATTAGATATCTGACATATTTTCCCAGATTTATTTTAAATATTTAATTTACTTTTATGTGTTTAAACCAAATGTTCTTCTTAAACCCTCAAAAATTAATGCTAGCCAATCACATACATATATTTCAGTACAATGGTACCAGCTAGCTTTTATTTCCTAAAGTAAGGTGCTTAATAAATGTCCAGTGAACTTTCAAAATAAAATTTTAGAAAACTCCCTCCAATTCTGTTTAAAAATTAAGTATAATATTCATATGTTGGACCTGTGTGTAAATGGTCTTTGTGTGACCATAAAATTGTACTTAGATTCTTTGGTTCTCAGTGGAAAAAAATTGATGAACATATTTTAATCTTATTTTAAAATTAATTTTACATAAGTATTAAAAATATTGATTTTTAGTAAGTTTATTTTTCATATATTAATGAAATTTTGACTTGTGATAGTAAATTTTTAAACTGTATACTTTAGAAAAAGTAAACTTCAATGCTATTTTTTTGTCTTTTTTTTCAATATAGTATTCAAACATTTTATTCAATGTTGTATCCAAACAACTTAAACTAAAAAAAAAAACAAAAAAACACTGAAAAAGTTTTTTTGTAACCTTGCACATTTTACAGATTCTGGAGAGATAATCAATTGTTTCCAGCAGATCTGAGAAATTTCTGCACAAAGCTTGCTAGCTAAAACACCTCTTTTCTGATTAATTTTTAACTCTTCCATAAAAAAAGTGTTTATAAAACATTAATGGGCAATTTAACTTCAGTTCCCAGAGAGAGATTTCTGTTGCATCAGATCTTCTATTTGTCACAATACAGTATTCCCCATCCCAATACTTGTACTTATTTCCCAGTAGGTCCTACCATCTGCTATTTATGCCTGTCTGAAGTAGGAAATTCCTTCTCAAGCAATTCTTGTTCAAATATTACTCTTTAATACTACCATCTTCTCAGGTTACAAATTCTTCCTGTATATTTGTACCCCAAAGTCAAATCTGCAGATAACTATCTTCAAAGGTATTAAATGACCAAGTGCCTTTTAATCTATTGAACCCAAGAGCAAAAAGGAAGAGAGAGTATTAGAAGTTTCAAAACTCGAAAGAAGAAAGCCACCTAGGATTTTACATATCACACATTTCTTATATGGCCCCCAAATTTTTTCCCATAATATCCTTTAAGAATGTGTTTTGTTTCTATGCAAATATACATAATTTGAACTTTGGGGAATTCATGGCATTATATTGGATTTTTTAATCTCTCATTTCTATTTACCCTTAAGTTATATTATGCATTTAAAAATTGTCAATAGAGAAGATGTTTTATATATTTTTCTCATCTTAATGACATGGGACTTGTCAGGTGACCTTGTTTTTGTGAATGCAAAAAAGGGAAAACTATCATTTCAGGTACCAAAAAGGGAAAACTATCATTTCAGGTACCACAAGAAAGGCTTGTTATCAAGCTTAACTGAAAACAAGAAAGGCTTGTTATCAAGCTTAACTAAAAAAAAGAATATTTTTTTTTTATTATATGTGGAAAATAGTATGCATCCAGAGGCATGTCTCTACAGGCATAGGGTGAGAATTCCATAAAAATACACATTATTACTTTTGGATGAGATAAAAACTTGAGCACAGACATCAAATTCCACCAATTGAAATAACCAAGTAAATATTTGAAAAGGACAAATTTGTTTCATTACTGGAAATAAGGGAATAATACTACTATGGTCTGAATGTTTGTGTCCCCTCTAAATTCATATGTTGAAATCCTAACCCCCAAGGAGATGGTATTAGGAGGTGGGGGCCTTTGGGAGGTGATTAGGTCATGAAGGCAGAGAGCTAGCTTGTCCCTTCCACAATGAAGTAAAGTTGTGAGTCTGCACCCCAGAAGAAGGCCTTCATCAGAACCCCACCATGCTGGCTCCCTGATCTTAGACTTTCAGCCACCAGAACTGTGAGAAATGAATTTCTGTTGTTCATAAGCCACCCAGTTTGTGGTATTTTGTTATAGCAGTTCAAATGAACAAAGAAACACTAACCATATATGTATCCATTATCAATTGTCATAATAATGCCTAATAACAAACAACCTCCAAACCTTAGTGGTATACAAAAATAAGTGCTGCTGTTTGGGTGTCTGGGATCAACTGAGAGTTTATTAGGCTTACCTGATCTTAGCTGGGTTTGCTCACCTCTTTGGGACTCCACTGGCCATTGGCTTATCCAGGCTGGTCTCAACTCAGGAGTTTGAGTCACTTAACCCTGCTTTATGTTTTTTCCATCTTTCAGCAGGCATTTCTCGTGATGACAGCAGAACCCAAGAGGAGAAGCAGAAACACACAAGGCTTTTCAGCTTAGGTTCAGAACTGGCACACTTTTGTATCTGCACATACAATTGCCCAAAACAGCTGGCATGATGTTGCCCAGAGTCTGAGTATGAGGACACTAGAAGATTACATTTTAAAGTTACATGGCAAAGGGTGTTACTACAGGGGAGATTGAAGAACTGGTGCCATTTTTCAATCTACCAAAATATTAAAGAACTTTCAAGGAGTTTCTGAAAGCATTCCTGGTTGAATAACCTCTTGGCATTTCATCTACAACAGACCTGGAAACTTGAAACTATGTAAATATAAAATTTCTAAAAGATGGTACAAATGCAGAATGGCTATTATCAAAAATACAATAAATAACAAGGTTTAGCAAGGATGTGGGGAAAAGGGAACACTAATGCACTATTGGTGGGAATGTAAGTTGGTGCAGCCACTATAGAAAACAGTATGGACGTTCCTCAAGATTTTAATACTAGAACTACCATACCATCCAGCATTTCCACTACTAGGTATAGAGCCAAAGAAAACAAAAGCAATAACTTGAAAAGATAGGTGCACCTTGATGTTCACTATGGCATTATTTACAATAGAGAAGATATGGAAGCAACCTAAGTGCCTACCAATATACGAATGGATAAAGAATATTCCATATTCTTTAATGGAATATATAATATTCCATTCTATATTCCATTTAAAAAAAAGAATGAAATCTTGCCATTTGTGACAGCAAGGATGGACCTAGAGGATATTATGTTAAGTGAAATAAGTCAGGCAGAGAAAGACAAATACTGTATAGTTTCACTTATATGTGGAATCTAAAAAACAGAATAAATGAACAAACATAACAAACAGAAACATAATGATAGACACAGAGAATAAACAAGTGGTTGCCAGAGGGAAGGGGGGTGGGGGGGATTAGAGAAAAGATGGTGCAAACATGGTTATAAAGCAGATTATGTTGCAGCAATAATCAGTTGTTTCCTAATACCCAATCTTTCCTTTTTCCTTAGAAACAAAACATACCAATTTTTTCAGCAAAATGATTACATTACCTAAAAGATATTCACACCAAGAAACATCATAGTCAATCCTTTGAAAACTAAAATAAAATCATCTGGAAAGCATCAAGAGAGTATAGGCACTATTTATAGGGGAAAGTAATTAGAACACAGTGGATATCTTATCAGGACCCTTGGAGGACAGAAGGTAGTGACACAACATTTTTTAACTACCAAAAAAAAAAAGAACAATGGCTCAGAATTCTATATCCAGAAAAATACATTTCTTCAGGAATGAAAGGAAGATAATATTGGATCTTTTTCTTTTTGAGCCTCTAGAGATCTATATTAGGCCAAAACAATGGTAAACACCATATAATTGTAGGATTCTTTAACTTACAAATTAATTAAATCCTGAAGAAAGCCAGAACGCTTTAAGTATGACATATTAAGTATAAATCAGCAGGAAGAAAAAGAAGTCACCTAATAGAGAAAGACAATAAGGAAATTTTCCAGGCTTGTCCTTAGCTCTAGAAGAATGAGAGGAGAAACCAGTTGTTGAGTTTATGTGCATTGAGTTATTTATAGTATTTCCTTATCATCCTTTCAGTGTCTGTGGTATCTGTAGGGATAACACTTCTTCCATTACTATACTTTGGTCCTTCTCCCTTTTTTTGGTTATAGTCTAGCTATTATTATACTTCCCTCTTTAAAAATTTCCCCTCAAATTAGCATATCAGAGCTTTATGAAATCCCTTCTTTAACATAGTCCAGCATTTTTGACATTAGAACTCTTTTTCAATTAATACTGAGAGCTCAGGTCAAGCTGTTCAAGACTGACCCTATTGAGGGCTGGCTTCTGAAAGGACTTGGCCCAGAGTGCTGGAGGCAATCAAACCCAGCCAAGGGCAAGCCTTTGATTCCAGTTCTCTATGTCATCATGCCAGGAAGGGGTGGCTGATTGAAGTCATGAACAAAGATGCGACTCCTTCCTGTGACTTGCCTCTTCCCACAGCTGCAAGCAGCAGGTTAGAATCAGACACCTGATTAAGCCAGGAGAGAGGCTGGACAGCGCCATCCCCCAGCCCCACCCAAATGCTGAGCTGGCAAGAAAGGACCCAGCTAATGTTCCTCCATGTCCTATTTCATACCCCAGTTCCTGGCCATGCCAGGGTGGGCAGAACTTCCTCAGTTAAATAACGTAAGAGGTAAGCTTTGACTTTCATACATTTCTGGTGCTGACCCCAAATGCCATGAGCAATTGGGAGTGAGGGGTATAAAAACTGCTACTTCTTTGTGTTTCTGAGACTGTTCAGATGGACTTATGAACAAGTTCTTTAACATCTTCCAGAAACACGTACTTCCTATGTGTGTAAACTCTTCTGTAGACTAGAAAAATATCTAAATCTTCTTGATTCATTTTAAAAGATAAGACTTTCCTGAGTTTTCTCTTTTTCAGCATCCCCCAGTGGACCACACTGACCCCCAATCTAGCAACCCACTTAGCAAACTTCTACCTTTCATTCTCATAAATATCCTGTTCATTCCCTAAATCATGCTCCCTAAGAAACTTTCCTGATCTCCAGAATGAGTTTTTGTTTTTTCCTTTCCATGTTATATTTTTCTTTTGTACATGGCATTCCTTCAACTGATAATTCAATATTATCTCAGACTTAACAACTTCTGACATTATGTTACTCTAAAAAATGAATGTATAAATGCATAAAGTTACTTAGTTAATATCTGTTAGATTTAGGACTTAACAGCTTCCAAATATGCCTTATATATCAAAAAATTAGACCAGCACATAAGGAAGTTTGAATTCAGGAAAAATAACAATATTTACCAAAACAAAACATAATATAAATACAGTATACATTTGAAATATAAGTACTTTCTAAAAAAATTATCAGCAACTTCTGAAAGTCAGATTCTGAAATTTGAAGACCAGCTTCCTTGTGCCAAGTTTACCCATTTAGAGTCCAAGGAACACTTTTTTTCTTTTCTGGCTGGGATTTTTTCTCATGAGCCTGTAGAAAGGAATGAAATACCTGTTTCTCTGAGTCCCTTGAACTCCCCCAGGAAAGAGTTAACCAAGAAAATAGAAAAGGAGATTCCAATATATTTTTAAAACAATTTTTTTACTTGATAATCAAAAAGGATTTTTTTAAGCCTAATCTAAATCCCATCCACTATTACACCTGTCGTTCTATCAGTATAAAGAAAGGCACATGGTAGGTCAGCATAACCAGAATGCATAAGTTCTAGGATATATTATAAAACTAAATAAGTAACAGTGGGAAGACAAAAGCACAGCCCTGTCACTAAATGGCCCATCTATACCTTCACAGCCACTATCAATGGAAAGTGATGCAAGAAGGTTGACTTTGGAAGGGTTTAATTTTGGAGGCAATCACCCATCAAAGTTTTCTACTCTATGAGTGATATAGTCAGAATCTATTACACTAGACAGAACTTGCTCTTTTTCCTAAGCTTGGGGGCAAATCTTTCAGCCCACAGAAAAGAATTTATCAGTTCCCATGCCACTCAACATCAAGAGTTGCCATGAAATCCCTGTGCCCAGAGCCTGATTGAGCAGTACCACATCTACCCTTAGTCTGATGAAGTACATAATCTGTCTAGTGTTTTCCAGCTAAGCTATTGCTTCTGTAAGTACGCATCTTAACATTCCCAGCCACTTTGGAGCTGTGGCCCACCATGAGTGTAGGATATGGGGTCTTCTTTTTGTAATATTTGCTCCCCCACAAGTGATATGTGAGTCATATATATTCTATAGTCAACATATTTTCAGAAAACATAATGAAATGGCAGTTTTAATTTTATGACCTGGAAAATGATTAATAAGGTATAATGTAAATATGTAGTATATGAAAAATAAGTAAACCAATAAAAGCCACACTTTAGAGATTTATACATGAAGTGTTATAATTTTCAATAAAAAGCAAGCAGGTTCAGCAAAAATGTGCTAAGAAGAAATATTTTAATCTTGCACTCAAAATTATGGATCATGACATTTTTTCTTCCCTGTATAAGATAATCGATCTAGACATTAAAGATACCTCTGGATAGACCCTCTGGAAAGGCTGGGTTGACAAACATGAATACGAAAACTGACTCTATGGTACAGCAAGTTTCTCAGAAGTAACTGGTCACTCTAGTCAAATAAGGCTGGTGTTATATTAAGAGATATTCTAGGTTTTCCTTCAATAGAAAATGACTTTTTTTTCACAAAAATGTACATGTTAATTTGGAAATACAATAGGATGATTTCAATCAAATAAATTATGCTTTTCTTGAAAGTTTCATTCCTGCTTTAGAAAAATTGATTTACTCTCTTGAACCTAAATTTGAAATTTGACTGCCATTTCAAATCCACGTCTTTTTCAGAGGAAAGATTGCTTTGTTTTGTTCACCTTATGTCTCCATGTTCTTTGATTATTTCAATTGACTATACGTTATTTACTTTAGCAAATCCTAATTGCTGTCAGTTGTACATTCAAGCTGTCTTTTAAAAGAAGCAATTAGGGGATACAGGGCTGGCTACCTATAAGCAGTTGCTTAAGTATACACAAAATTATTATGCATTTAATAATCCTTTAGTTTCAGTGATTAGACACATATTCAAAGTACTTAAAGAGTTGTGCATGTTTCCCTAAGTAACAAGATGCACTGAACCCGTAGTGCATGCTCCAAAGTAAATTGGTACCATGAACTTTACACTTCTAGCCCGCACTGAATACAGTTAGAAATTGAGGCTCATGAACTTCAATAGATAGTTATACATTATCTAACAGTCTATATCTATATAATGTATAACTGTATCTTACAAATGTGTATGTATATACATATCTATCTACCTACCTATTTATCTATCTACCTATGGAGAGAGAAAGAGACAAAGAAAGTTTCCAATTATCTATTGTTGCATAACAAACAATATCAAAACTAATGGCATAAGACAGCACCCATTTTCTTGTGCCCATGATTTTGGAAGTCTGGAGTTAGAACAGGGAACTGTAGGAGTGCCTCATGCCTGCTCCTTGATGATTAGGGCCTCAGATGGGGAGAAACAAATGAATAAGTTGGCCGTGTCTAGGAAAAACTGCACCAGAGTTAAGCAGGCAAGGGAGACTTTATTCAAGACTATTGCAATAAGGGAGAGAAATTGAACTCAATTCCACTGAAACAAAAGGCGAGAGGGTTTTTAAATGCTGAGGTGAGCTACTGAAAGTACTGGAGAATATTAAAAGGAAGGCTGGTCAATGTGATTGGCTATCTGTGCTTGCTAAGTTAGACAATTACCTTCCCACAACGATGAGAAGATAGGGGCTCTCTCATTCTTGATGCTTACATTTCAAAAGGATGGCTCCCCAGGAGAAACCTTTCTAATGTTTAGTCAAGCTGAGGTTAACATTAAGGTTGTCTTGGTCATTTGTCATGATTTGTCCAGGGCCATATGTCTAAGGCCTTGTTTCTGGATGTCAGCTGGTTTCATTAGTTCTTGTCCACATCATGTCTGCTGGCCCTAGGCTATCCAAGATGTCTTCTTTACTCACATCCGGGCCCTGGCCTGGGACAGATTGGAACAGTGGAGGTGTTTGGGCTTCCCTCCTCACAGCCTCTCCATATGGTGGCATCTGCTTCCTGATAATGTGGTGAACTCTCAGTGGTCATATTTTTCACAAGGAAGTTAGCTTCCCCCAGAGCAAGTGTTCAAAGAAACACAGACAAAAATTGCAATACTTTTCATGAAGTCCCACAATGTCATTTCCACCACATTTTATTGGTTAAATCACTAAGTTAGCCTAGATTCAAGGGGTGGGGAATTATACTTCACCTCTCAATGGAATGAATACCAAAGAACCCATGGCCATCTTTACTCTATCACTATTACACATATGGAGCAACACAGCTATACTTCCATATTTTGTTATATGTTGAAGGTTATATGATGTAAGTATATTACCTGAGCCTTCTGTACAAGTATGGAATCAGGTAAAAAGCATAACTGAAAAAGAACCATACTTCAGAAGTGACAAATGCAACAAGTGTTGAATGGGCAATTGACTGACCTGAATCCTAGTGCATGGTTTGTTACAATTAGCTGTCTGACCTTAAGTAAATTAGTTAATCTTGAAAGCTCCTCTTTAGTCTAAAATTCTGGTACTCCAATTACCAGTATTGCCTTGATTTGTATTGTTAAGCATGCACTGAGAACACATATAAAAGGTCCAGTAACCACCCTCATTAATTCACCATTAAACCTTTGATCATGATAATTTAAGTACTTTGAAATCCTATGAAGAAAAACAATATATCAAGGATAGATGTGGCTCTTGTAAATAGTAATAGAAGATACATTTCTTCTTAATGAATCTGTTCCAGATGAGCTTCATCAGTGCATTCCTGCTTCTCTGTACAGTGGGGAGGTTTCTGTTTGGTTTTGACTTTATCAGACTCCCAGGTAGAGCATTCTCACCTTTGCAGAAGTAAGAGTCACCTCATTGATTGTCTTGAGTAAAAGGAAATGGCTCATGCATCTTTTCTACATTATAACAAATGTCCTTTTGCATTATAATCGAATGGTGATTGTTGTGTTCAATCAATGGGAAAGGTTAAAGGAGCTCCTCTGCCAGCATTTTTAATGGAGAAGTCGATTAAGATTCAGTTTAATCATTCTGGCTGCCTCAGAATTAAAGCAACAAAGACCATCAATGGCACTATAATTACTAGTCTTTCTGTAAGTTTACACTGCTATTTATGCAGCTATAAATTTTATTATAATGCACAATGCATCTTAGGTTAACTTGCTTTATTTGCAATGTAAAATATTTGCTTTAATTGTATGAAGAAAAGAAATAGTTCTGATAAGGTAGATAAAATTCAGCCCAATATTTTTTTTAAAAGCCTGAGAGTCTAAGTGAATCAGTATGATACTTTGTGTTAAATAGTTTAAAGTCATGGCCTTAACCTTGGGACACTTGAGACATATTTCAGTTTATTGAACATGGAGACTAACGTCTCTCCCAGGTGACTGTAAAGGGTCAAATGTATTATTCTAATCCCTGTTCCAAACAGAGAAAAGGTCATTATACAGTACCTACTGCATGTTGTAAAGAATGAAAAATTCACACTGGGGGCGTGGGTGCAAATCTATTTTAGACTTGGCCTTTAAAATGTTTTTCAAATTGAATGATTAAGTGGTGATGAACCAGAAAAAATACCTTGAAATTGATCCCATTTATTAATTAGTTTGCACATGTAAAGGTCTTTCTATAAATAGTCAGAAGACTGGAGAAAACTGTTCTTCTTGAATGGAGGAATGACTTTCAGATTAACCTTTTTTTGACTATAGAAATAATGCTTATAAATGTACTTATTACCATCCAATACTCTGCATAATTCAATATACATGTAGAGGGCTGTAGAGGAGTTTATTTCTTAAAAGTTTATACTTGGCCTACAGTTAACAAGCTGGTTGTAGGTAACAACACTAAGGAGAGGAATTAATTGAAGAAATATATAGAATTTGTATCCTTGCCTTGAAAATGTCAACTTTGCCATGATCTTTGTAGAGGTATTTTGAAAAGCAATGCTTTAGTGAATTTGGAAAATTAGGAACTCAGTTAAAGAGCTCAAAGAGCAAAAGAGAAGGAAATTTGCGAGGTGAAAATGAATATTACTTATCACTTAATTCATACTGGAGTAAGAACCTTACTCAAAAAACCAAGAAAGCACAAAAAAGAAAATAAGTTGCTATCATTCTCTAAGAAAAAAAATTCAAACTTTCCTAGCTGCTCATATCTTCCAGAACTTTGTTTTGACAAACAGAAAAAAAAAATTGAAAATTTTAATTTTTAGTGCTGAAGAGGAACCTCATTCTCTACACCTTCATTTTTTCATGTAATAGTTGGAAAAGCTGAGAGTCTGTGAAGTGCACCATTGTCTCAAAGTTACAGATCTAACCGGTAGAGAATAGGTCTAGAATCCATGTCTCTATCTAGCTTCTCTACTTTGCCATACCATTAGTGTCAAACTACATTCTAGAGTTTATGTTTGACTTCCATATGCTCCAAATTCTAAACATATTTTGCCTTGAGATATGTCCATTAGTCCTTTCAAAAGAATTTTTGCCTTTGATTTCTTTACAGGAAACCAAGGGAAGGGAACTAACGTTTTTGGTGGACCTTCTATAAGCTTATGCATGTGAGGTGGTTTGGATACATTGGAACTTTTAATCTTTTTAATAGCCCTATCTAGTAAGTATGATTGACTTAGTTTTTCATAAAAACAGGTTCAGAGGGGTAAATAACTTGCCCTAGTTTATTAATTCTATAGTTGCAAGACCATGGTTTTTCTGATTTAAAATCCATGTTGTTTCCATGAAAACATGTGCATCCTTGGAAACAGCAGTTGCAGTGCCTTCAAGTTTAGACAATAAAGTATTCATACTACACCTTTGATTGTCAGAGAAATCCATATCGATTGATTTTTTAAATTATGCATGCATTTTATGTTTTTTTCCTTTCATTTGTGAACATACAATGCATTTCAATTTCACTAATAAAGTACTGTTTTTTTCTGTTGAAATTATGAAAATTGGATTTCATTGTAAAGTGTACTAGGAAATATAGATAATTAGAGTCATGGAAAAGCTCTTATAATAAATTCTTTGGAAGCATATAAACATTTTCCCATTACATCTAAATAATTTACTTCCAATATCTAAATGCTATTACAAATGACCAAAATTTCTACTAGAATGCTCTAAGAATTGTACATGATATATTATAATCTTGATGACTAGTGGATTCGGTTAACTTTGTTTTAAAAAATGAGTCTACTAACGCAAAGCTCATAAAAACTGAAAACATCAAAAACTGAAAACATTTGGCTCATAAAAACTAAAAACAATGTAGCATTAAGCTTATGCTAATTCATGTCCCCATCCTATGCAGAATTTGTGTTTTAAATTTGCAGAGCAATCTTATTACTTTGTAAAAACTTAATGCATTTACTTGAACCTAAATAAAATGTAGTCTTAGCTAATGATGACAATTTAATACACACTCTTTCTAATTAGGGCATTGTAGGGTATAAATATAGAATTAAATAGAACTAAAGCAAAAAATTACCCCTTCTTATGTGTCATATTTTATAAAGGCTTATTTACCATATATTTGTAGAGAGAGGGCATAGAATTCCAGTAAGAATACATTTCCTATTGTCATTTGTTAGTCAACTGACATTTTCATCAGTTTTGGATTAAATAGTAAAAGGCCATTATCAAACATTTTCAGTCCCAATGTGGCTCTTAGCAAGTTCCATAATTTCTTGCTCATATGAGTTTATCATTCCATAATAACACTCCACGACATTCCATAATAACACTCCACGGTGTGTAGTAACATCAGCCTGACCCAGAGCATCTCAGGACCAACTCAGTGCATTTTCTTACCAAAAATAAAATCAAGATCAACAGATATTTGAGGCAACCCATTGACAGTGGTCACAATGTGAATGGTACAAATACTCTCTACAGTTATATAGGGTACTGATGAGGCCATTTACAAAATTCTTGGTCTTTACTAGATTTTGTCTACCATATTAAGATGTTCAACTTTCTCCTGCAGGCAAAGGAGAAGTATCAAGTTTTAAAGAGTGACAAACCCAGACCTGTGTTTAGAAAGAAAATCTGGTGGCGTTATAAAGATTAGTTTGTTGAAAGGAGTTACCTAAGTCAGAGAGATAAATTGTGAGCTTGTTGCTTAGAGTAAGGTGAGAGAGAATGTTAGAAAGCAGTAGAATTGTAAGCAGGGACAGGAGAATGGGGGGGGGGGAGGAAGGGCGATGGTATATCTAGAACTGAAAGGAGCTGGCTGACTGGACACCAGTTGGATAACAGGGTTTACAGAGAGAAATATGACTCTAAGGGTTCCAACTTAGACAAATAAGTGTATTGAACTATCATCTCAGTGAATAGAGAGAGCTTACTCTATTATTTTTCTCTTTATTTCTAATATTATTTGAACATATTTGCTGTTTTCAAATTCTCCACTTTAATAAAATGCCTAAGGTAGTCACTTTTGTCATTTATATTAGGAAAATCATAACCAAGTTAATGAGAAATAATTATCTGGTAAAGCTTATCCTTTTAAGTTTATTCAATAAACTGTTTATGCCTTGACCTTCATCTTCGAACTCAGTCTACCAAACTCTAATTAATGATAGCCATGCTAGAGTGTTTAGAGTGATGTATACTGTCTATAACGTATCTGTAATGGATCCAAGACAAAAACTGATGTATAGATGTGTGGTAAAACCAACAAAGCAACACGTTAATAATTATAGAATTTAAGAGATGGGTATACGAGTGTTTACTGTGTAATTCTTTCTACTTCATGTTTGAAAATATTCATAATATTTTATTGGGAAAAATATCACTCTACCAGCCTTCCATCTTCCCAGCTCTGTTTCCAGCCCAACTCATTTTCTGGAAATTGATATATTTGCCCCCAACCGTGAGGGTGGGCCTGTGATCTTCACTAAGTCAATCATGATACTTCATTGACATGGCCAGAGTTATTGGTCTCTGAGTACTCACATGATCTACCACAAATCAGTTGGAGTCCTTTTCAAACATGTTTCTTCAGGAGATAGTGAGGAAGAGTCTGTATCCTTCAGAGAAGGTGCAAGGTGGTGAACATTAAGGCAGGTAATCCCCAGGTTTCATAGAGAAGCATGAGAGAGTGAATCTAATGCCAAGAAAAAGGCAAAGCTAACACATAAAAAAAAAAAAAAAGAGTCTCCTTATATGCTGAGACATCATGTCTTCAAAGATATTACGACCCTTGTTCAGGTTCTTAAAGTCATTTTCACAGCCCTGATTCCTGCAGCCCTGTTTTAAATGTTGTGAGCAACTCCAGAATACTTCCAATGAATCCTCCCTTTTGAAATGTTATTTTGATTACTCTAGTTTAAGTTGGGTTTCTGTGTCTTATAACAAAGAGTATTTGACTAATACAAGAGCTAACACATATATTGTGGTAGAACTCTAAGATGACCCCAATGCCCCACAATCTCGTATAACCCGCTCCTCCTGAACATGGTGCTACAGAAACCTGTAACTTTCTTCAAGTCAATCAACTATCTCAAAGGCAATGGGAGAATCCCTCCTTTGATTATGTCACATAATGTAAGACTCTGTCTAACCAGACAAAGAGATTCTCTCACTGGCCTTGAAGAAGCAAGCTGCCATGATGTGAGAAGGTCTGTGAGGGGACCACTTGGAAAGGCACTGTGGGTGGTCTCTAGGAGCTGAGTGGCTCTCCCATGGACAGTCACCAAGAAAGTGAAAAGTCAGCCTTAAAACTGTGAGGAATTGAATTCTGCCAACCACCAAGTGAGCTCAGATGAGAACTCTAAGCTCCAGAAAGCAAGGCAGCCAGGCTGACACCCCGATTGCAGCCTTTTAAGACATTGAACAGAAGTCTTGCTCAGCTGTGTCCAGACTTCTGTCATAGAAAACCTGTGAGATTAAAAAATATGTGTTGTGAGCTGCTAAATTTGTGATGCAGCAAGTGAAAACCACTAGAGATTTTGAACACATACCACATGCCAGGTACTTTGTTAGAAGTTTTAGTCCATTGTCTCATGTAAACTTTATAACAATATTTAATCTTACGTCTTAGTATTCTAACCATCTTACAGGTGATAAATCTAACAAAACAGACACTTAAAGAGATTTATAAATTAATTAATTATAAATATTGGGTGAATCCCTGATTCAAACTCAGTAGTCTGGCTCTGAAGCCTATAGGCCTATCTAGCTCAGAATATCTTCCTTAGACCCTTTCCTAATTAATACGCCAGCATCATATTATCTTAGTACAAGTCTAGTTTATGACAAATGCCTATGAATTGCTTTTGTATCACACTCTTTTCACTCTCCTACCTTCCCCCAAATGTTTCATCAGATCATGTCACCACATCATCTTGAAATACTTTGGTGGCTCCAAAATGTCTATGGAGGAAAGGCCACACTAGTTGGGAGTATATTGTCAGGGGAGAGGAGGGAGAAATTTTTCTCTACCTTTCTAGGTTCTTCTGGCTGGTCTAAGAACTAAATTACCATGAGACAGATTAACAGGAGAAAATCAAATCTTTAATAACATGTATATATGGAAAAGCCCAAGGAAAACTGAGTAACTCACCAAAATGGCTGAAACCCTCACCTTAAATACCATCTTCCACTAAAGACAAAACAGGATGCGGTTTGGGACTTCAAAGGGGAGGAAGGTAATTCACGTGGAGATGGAAAAGCAGCTATTTGGTAAACAAATGTTTGCTGGACCATCAAGAGGCAGTGGGACACAGAGAGGAATTTCAACAAGCTGACTTTGCTAGGTTGTTCCCTGTCCACACACCTAATTCATACTATAGTTATGTATGGTGACAGCTCATTTCCTGGAACAGGTCCTCCATCTACATTCTTTAAGCAGTTAAGCAGGTCAAAGTTTCCCCCTGAGTCTTTCGGGCCTTTCTTTTTTTCAGCTCAAAACAATCCACATACCAAAGAGATACTTTGGGGTGGCAAATTCTGTTCCCCTACAGAGTTCAAAGTTTTCTGCAATTTGGCTACTTAAGTTCAGCCAATGGAAGTTTAGGTGTGAAATCAAATATTTACTGTATTTGCTCAGTGGGGGAAAAACTGCAAAGGGAAGTTGCTTCAAAGTGTGTTTTCTTCAGGTTTAGTAGATGGCCGTTAAGCTGTGGCTTCTCTGTTCGTTGTAAGAATAAGATTGAATAATATATCTAAATGCTAACTGGCTTGTGAGTGCTAAGGAGATGAGTGTGCCAGAATGGAAATCATATGGGCCGGGAATTCCCCTTCTGTTGACCACAGAAGGTATAGGCATAATCTATCAAGAACAGAATGCATGCCATACTTTGTTCATTAGCATTTAAAGAGGATGTTTGGCATCAGACAACAAATACAATACTTGCAAGATCTTGGCAGCATAATATTTTGTCAGTTAATGACAATCCACAGCTTTTAAGAAAAAGATTAATGCCCGATGTTAGGCTGAAATTGTTTTATTTTCACCAGTGAAAATAAAATGAAATAAAATTAAAACCCTTGCACTTCCAAATACCACACTTCCACCATGTCAATCAAACAGTAAGAAAAAAAACATGAATATTCTCTAGAGAACAGGGAGATACTACGCTTCAGAAAATCTCAGGAGCCGTCAAATCTCAGTAACTTGCAAACCAACCAAAACAAGTGAAAGGTGTAGTAGATAGAAATAGGAGTTGAGGCAATTGTACTGTGTGGTTGGCTGACAGTCTGGGGAGAAGCAGGCAAGGAACAAGTATCATATGGATTGGATTATAATATATAATTTAATTTTATTTTGGCCTTTATCTGGTTTGTTAATCATAATGTTCACATTTGCATATAACAGGAACTCAACAGTATTCTTCGTAGTGTGATTTATATATAGGCACACAAACATATATATATTTAAATACACACACATACATATGTATATTTGACTTTGTTCTCTACTGTCACCTTCAAAATTGATATGATTTGTAAAAAACATTAGTTTCTAAAATTTGGTAGCTTAAAAAAGCAGTCCAAAAATTTTTAAATAATGTGATGGTTTTTCTTAACGTATATACATATATAATTAAAAACACCACATATAAATGTGTTTGTATATATATTAAATTATAATCAGATTAACATGTATGTGTGTAAAGAAAACTATCTTGCATAAACATTTAAATATTTAAATCAGTGTTAGCAAGGATGAAGTGAAATTGAAGCTCATACATTGCTGGGAGTACAAAATGATACTGACTTTTTGAACAACAATTCTGTTATGGTTAACATTTGTGCCTTTTAATTCAATAATTCCTCTTCTACTGTACAATCAAAAAAATGTAGAAAGATGTCAATTTACACACAAAACTATCTCCTATCAATGTTACTTATAAGAATAATTTGCTATAACATCAATATCCTAATGAATGGAGAATAATGAATTCTTCATGTTACATCCAAGTGATAGAATATCATCAAGCTATTAACATATTGTCTACAAAGAGATATTTATCCTGTGGCTAAAATAATTATGATTACTTAGTCATTTATTTACTTAACTAACTTGATAAAAGTCTAATATGTGCCAGACCACTGGGCTAGTTACTTGTATTAAAAATGCTTCCAATCTTTAAGAGGAAGACACATACATAAATAAATAGGTTAACTAGATTTTTATACATTTTTTGATAGAAGAATGTACTTTGAACAATTGAGGGACAAAGATAGTTACTGTGATTCTACCTGGGGTGGAGGTAGAGATGCACTCAGGAAAAGTTTTCTAGAGAAGACAAGTCTGGCAGTAAATCGTGAAAAAGCAGTTCTATGATGGTAAGTAGAAAGGTAACCAAAAGTCATATAGAATATCAAGCTAATTATGTAAGTCTATAGTTGTATCTGTGTTGTGGAATTATCAGGGACTCTTAGTTGCTCCATTAAATTTTTTTTGATATTTTCCATTATTTTCACAATGAACGGACATCACTTTTAAATTAAAATATCTTAAGAAATAAATATAAAGGAACATACTGGATACTTGATTGACTGAGACTGGTGTTTGTGCCAACGTTACAAACACAAGAGGTGCTGCCCACAGCAAGCTTTGTGGTGTCCTAGGGGCAAAGAAGCTTCTGTGTTGCCCTCATGCCTCACAGACATCCACACAAATACGCAGGCTCAGCGTCCATGGCTCACGGGTCCAGCCGCTCCGCGGCAAGTGGGATCTTCCCGGACCGGGGCACGAACCCGCGTCCCCTGCATCGGCAGGCGGACTCTCAACCACTGTGCCACCAGGGAAGCCCGACAATTAATTTTTTAATAAAAATCTATATATTGAGGAATTGAAAAGGTATTTCAGCACCAAAAATTTCTACAAGTGGCTTTTCTGGATCAAAGAAATATTGATAGGTCATGAAAAAAATGGCCTTAAAAATATTTTACATTCCCAACATTTTATTAATGAAGAATATTATGAATCTATAAATCTTTGCTGTAGACCCACAGAAATATCTTTCATTGATTAATAATTTATTTTCTTCTGTCTTGAAAATTTTACCATCATAAATTTTAACTGAGCTAGAGTACTTCCTTGAATATTTTTTAAAATATGCTTTTAAAACATATTATTACCTGGCATTATTGAGTCTTTTGTATCTAAAATCTCACCTGTTCTTTTAGTCCAGGAAATAATTCTGTGCTCAAACCTTTCTTTCTTCCATCTCATCTATCTAGTGTCTGTGTCTTATCTTTCCTCTCTTAATTTGCAGTTCATTCCTTTTTACTCTACACACTGATATCATTGGATTTTAGAATCAGTAATTCTGATTTGAGCTACACCCATTCCACTATTTCCTCATTCCACTGAGGAGTTTATTTTTATGTTTTTGATTCTACGAATTCTTTCTTTCTGCTTCTCGGTTTGTCCTTGGTGTGGCAGTCTGGATCTAATTGATAAAACTGTTAATGCCATAATCATTCAATTGCTACTGAGACTGATATTTCAAGTGAGTATTTAAAGTTCTCATCTACCTACTGCATTACTAGGTCAGTGGGTGACACTAGATCTAATTGTGAAAATCAAATCCCCTCTTCTTGTTGCTGACTCCCATTATATACCCAGTGAGTCTTCAATGTATGATAGGCATGCAGTTTTCAGCAGGGAAATTGTACATCCCATTTGGTTTAAATTCCAGCTCTTTACCTACTACCTGGATAATGTACCTCTGTTTCCTCATTTGTGATATAAAGATAATAATAGTACCAAATGATTAAATATATAGAACACTTAGCCAGTGCTTGGTACATAGTAAGCCTTCAAATAGTGCTAGCTCTCGTGATTATTATCAGATAATTAGCAACAGTGTATTCCTTTGTTCCCTGTGTAGTGTAGGTCCACTTGTAGCATTTTCTGAGTGTTAGTTGCTATCAGATCTCTAGCAAATAAGGAGAATTTTCTCTCCAGGGATGCTGGACATGCATAAATGAGAAGGTTAGATAGTTTACCTAAATTGACATAGATGGCTGCCAGAGAAGTGGTCTGGGAGAGCTTCCAGTTCCAATGTGTTAGAGGGAATTAGTTTGGTAGGTTAGGCCCCTCAACTGAATCAGTTGTTCACAGGTTTTTCCCAGGGCAAGGCAGGATGGTAAGGCTAGGTCTTCTGCCAGCCACATTAATTTGGATCAGTTCAGCTCAGGGGGCTGGGTCTTTTCAAACAAGACTGGCTGCTGGACGGGTGTTTGCCTGGGGCTGGCATAGAGTAGGGAGTCAGGGAAGGACAGACAGGCAGGAGGGAGGGGTTATCAAGAGGCAAGAGGAAACTTAGGTGGGCCGGGGTGGATATGTTCATTATCTTGATTGTGGTGTTGGTTTCACAGTTGTACTCATAGATAAAAACTTATCAAACTGTACATTTTATAAATATATGCAGTTTATTTTATGACAGTTATGCTCTTAAAATGGTTAAACCCTACATTCTTTCGCAG
Organism: Neophocaena asiaeorientalis asiaeorientalis; assembly: GCF_003031525.2. Classification (NCBI taxonomy): domain Eukaryota; kingdom Metazoa; phylum Chordata; class Mammalia; order Artiodactyla; family Phocoenidae; genus Neophocaena; species Neophocaena asiaeorientalis. The sequence goes on along the minus strand of NW_020174046.1, from coordinate 1,520,518 downwards.
AAACTTAAATTTTTGCATTACTTTTCATGGTAATTCCCAAAACTGGCTTTTACAGAGCAAATCTTTTATCTCTCAAGCAAATAATCTTTAAGAAAAAAACAGACTGGCTGCTGAAGTGTCACTGGTCCTAATGAAGAGCTCAAATAATAACTTGGGTGTAAATATCTTACTGAGTGCGCCTGATGCCCAGAGTCTGTTTTCTTCCTCTGGTGCTTCTAGCAGTGGAGGGGCAACAGTCAAGGGAGCCCTGTGGTTTATCTGGATCCCTGCGGTCTATCTGGATCACACCTACTCAGTGAGAACACCAAACTTGAGGTAATTAACTAAACCCCTGCTTTGGGTTCCAATTGTGACACTAATTTTTCCCTCCCTGTGTGAATTTAGTAACCAAAACAGAAAACTACAGGAGAAACAATATGTTGAAGCAAATGCTTAGTTCATCATTTTTGGTTGGAAGTTTTTTAAAAAGGGAAATTATGTGAGCAGAATTGTGGGTTTTAGAAAAACCCAGCTGCATGGAAATCAGTCTGGCTTGTTTTCTCCCTCCTTCACCAGCCCCAGTCCAATTTCTATATAGCGACCAGGCTTACTTTTCTGAAACCACAAATCTGCTCAGATTGTTTCCCTTTTTAAAACACTTCTGATGGAAAGAAGACAAAAGCACTGGCCATAGAAATAATCCTAAAGCTACTTGATGAAATTCTAATCTATGGCAGTGGTTTGAATGGAGAGAAACCCACCAAACTGAGAAATACTTGCCCTGTAGAAGTAACAGGACTTGAAGTGGAGTTCATTTTAAAGAGTATAAGTCATTGGTTTACATAATTAAAAATTATTAAACACCTACTATTTAGAAGCTTACTTTAAGAAGAGGTTAAAATCAGATTAGTTGCCTTCAAGGAACTCATGATATAATGGAAGAGACATGCAATCAAATAATTATAATCCTAAGTTATGAGTTCAACATGAGGATGTGTGCAAATTATTATGGGAGCACGACATTGGGCATAACGAATTCTCCCTAATGGGTCCCAGGAAAGACATAATAAAGAAAATCACTTTGGGAAGAACCTTTAGGAGTAAGTGAAGTAGGCAAAAAGAAAATGGTGTTCCATGCAGTAAGAAAAGAATGTGCCAGTGAAAGAAAGGATATAAAGTGTTCAAGAAGTGGCTACATGGCTGGAGTGCACGGGAACACTTTGGGAATATTGGAGGATCAGGTTGTAAAGGTGGCACAGGATATATTATGGAAGGTACTTAACTTGGACCTTATAGGCAAAAGAGAATAAATGAAAGGTTTTTAATATGGAACAGACATGATCTGGTAGCAGAGTACAGCATGGATTTGAGAAGGCTAAGGGGGTAAGCATAAAGATCTATTAGGAGACATTTATAAAAACTCTGATAAGTAATACCAACACCTGAAATAAATAAGAGTAGACACTCCATTATATAATTATAATGCAATTTGCAAAATTATTCAAAGAATATAGACACACACCACACATACATCTTAGTCTTAGAGGAGCATAAATAAATCTAAACTCCTGGGGTCAACAGAAATATTGCCCCACCAAAAGGCTATGCCAAAATACTCATGAGCTTATAATACCAAATGCAATGAATCAAGTTCCTCAGCCTATGGAATAACTGAACTTCAATGAACTTTAAAATGCCCCCCAGTTATTACTGAGAGTTCCTAAAGGGACATGTCTACTGTGCTCACAAACCAGACTGGCAGCCTCGCTTACTACATGGTGTCTATTCTTTTTTTCTGGCTCTAGTGTGTCTTAATCTAGGGTCCTACAAGGCCTCTGCTTCTGCCCCTGCTAATGTGACCCTTGTAAGAAGGCCAGTGGTCATGCCAACGATGTTTCCTCTGGACGGTCTCCAAACCACCAACCTTGAGAGCCAGAGATGGGGTGTGTTCTTTGTTAAGGTGCTGAGAACAGCCTCTTCAAACTCTGTCCACAATCTGTCACTTGGCCTAGAGCAGTTCTGTTGGTAACCAAAATTTCACAATTTTCTCAAACAATTCCATTGTTTCTGACCCTCTTTTCTTACTTGTGATCTCACCAAGTTTCTCATAAAAATCTTTGTGCATATATATCTCTCTAGCCAGAGGCTCAAGCATTGGCTTCTAAGAATCTGATGCAAGACATCAGATTTCCTTTTTGTCCTCTCTCCTAAACTCCAAAAAATCTTTAGAAAAGTAAATTAGTTTACCTGTGATGCCACTCTTTCTTTCCAAAACTTGATTTTTTTGGTTACTTAAAGCTTAAAAGTTCTGTATTGGTAGTTGTTCCAAGAAGTATCAGTAAGGATCTCAATCACCTACAAATAACCGAAATTCAATATAACATCTGTTAATGATAAGAGTTATTTTCTCTCTAATAATAAGATGTCTGAAGATTGCTGGTCCAGGACATGTAGAGTGACTCAGTGATGATCTGGGATGCAGTGTTTCTCCATCAATTTGTAGACATCTGTCCTTATGCTTACCTCTTGATCACAAGAGGGCTGCTGTGCTTACAGCCATTACTTTGGGGTCATAGATAGGAAAAGTGTAGAAACATCAAAAAGTCTTTTCCTTGAGAAGTAGTGTCTTTTTACTCTGAAAGGGAGGTTTTCCTAGAAGACATCTTCATGTGTCTGGCCGTTATTGAGTCCTTGACTACTCCTGCAAAAAGATGGCCAAGAAAATTTAGTGCTTATCTCACCAAACTCCAAAAGTAAAATAGGGAGAAAATGATTGAAAATGAATCTTGAATGGATTTATCTATTGAATCTAAAATACCATGAAAATTAATCCGGGGGAGAATTTATTATATAATGAGGCTGTGTTTACTAGATAAAAATATGGGACACCCAGTTAAATTTGAAATTCGGATAAATGATGAATTGTTTTTTTTATTATATAAGCATATCCATGCCATATTTTAGACATACTTATACCAATAAAATATCACTGTTTATACGAAATTTAAATTCAACTGTGTCTTCTGTGTTTCATTTGCCCCTTCTGAGCCTCTCCCTCAGATAGCCTGACATAGTAGAATAGATACTCTGGTCTTTGCTGGTGTGCCTGGAGGATGCGTCTTTACTTCCCAGTCCAGACAAGAAGATCCGGTGCCTAATTGTCACCCTGTGAAACACACAGGGCCCTCTCTGTCCTCCCCACTTGGCCTAAGGCTGGTAGGAGATAGCAATAAACCCTGAACCCTAATTGGTAGAAGTTAAGTATGTCTGGGTTCTCAGTTTAAGAGTATCCTTGAACTAAAAAATCAGTCTTTGACTGAACTAAGAAAAATCCACAGATACAATCTCTTCAGATGTTTTTTATTTAATTTTGAATACTGAAAAATTCACACAGGTAGTTTCCCCAGCAAAGGAATCATGAGCACCAAATGTGAATTTAAGTCTCCAATTGTTACAAAAATAGAACCCTTCCCAAAGCTTTGAGATTGCAGTTTTCTACCCTCCCTAATCTTCATCAGCAGCCTCTATCCAGAGGCAGTTTCTCCATCCGGGACCTAACATGGATTATCCAGTCCAGAGATGATGGCTGAGCTGAATATTTCCACTTTTTTTCCACTGTTACATATGTACTCTGGTCATGTAGTTCCCCAGGGGAGAAAAAAGTCAACCACTGTATGACAGGAAATCAGTGAGGATCTGAGTCAAAGAGAAAGAGCACAGACTGGTGCCTGGGAGAGGTGGCCATGCAAAAGAATCTAAAGGAGCAGTAATTTCAGGAGTTGAGGATAGCTATTGAGAGTCATAGTAAGAAAACCCTTCAGCCCTTCATAATACATGGGCGGGGGGTGGGGGGGTCAGAGCGTCTTCCCTCAATGAACATCTGTGTACAACCTGGGCACAGGGATTAGATAGTTTAAAACCATCTCCAGAAGCTCTCTATGGTTTATTGTTATCCACAATTATTTTTTAAAAAATACTTATGCGGGATACTGAATTTAAACTATTTAACATGCATCCCTGAATCTTGTAGCGTAACGTCCTGAGTTTGGTACTCCTTCAAAAAGGTGAGGATACCAAGAACTTGTTAGATAAAGCCACTAGAGTTAATTATATTATCTCATCCTAATCAGTATCAATGTCTCTCTCCACCTCTGCTGCATCGCCACCATGGTATCACCACAGCAACTGATGGAGATGACTCCAAGCTGGGCTGAGCCATCCATGTTTGACAGCAATACCATGTCTTAGAGAAAGAAAGAATGCCAGTCAAAAATAGGGGCCACACCAGGGAATTGACAAGGTTCTCCAGTTCCTTCTCTAGGAGGCAATTAGAAACAGAACTGGTACCTTTGGTCTGAGGAGCCCTCTCTTGTTCTTGTACTCTTTATGGATAGGGTTGGAGGCCCCAAGGCACACTAAACATTTTGAATATTTTGCTAAATAGGTATCTGGGTAGATTTTAACTTGAAAAAAAAGATGGGATCCTTTTTATACCTAAGGGATGGTACTGGTCATGCCAGTTATACATATGGTTATTTGTGTCTAAACTGTGAATGTCTTAAGGACAGGACTATGTCTTCATCTGTAGGATGTACCTGAGCAACCAGACATAGTGTATGTGTGTAATATATCCTTCTTGAATGAATAAATAGATTAGTTTCTGACTAATTTCTTTCAATCCTCTCAGGGGAAGAGAAGGAAATGTTATCATTTGACTGGTATGGAGAAGTTTGCTTGATGAGATTGACAACTGTTTTTACTAGTCACATCTGAGGAATCCTGAAGGTCCTTACTCACACAAGTAAAACTACATTTGTAGAACTTACAGCAAAAATTCCAGATGTCCCAGAAACCATTTTAAACACCATAGTTTTTGCCACCTGGAAGTTAGCAAATGAAACTTTAGTAAGCAAGGAATTTTTTTAAAGCAATCTTTAAAAAAAAATTCCTATATATCACATTTCTTAACATTTCTCAACTTCTAAACTAAAAATCCAGATTTAATTATTTAATCTTCTCAGTATGTTCCTTTTCTCACAATGCTATATAAATACAATAGGCTCCCAAAGATAATTTCTTCTATTTGCAAGGCTATAAATTTGCCAAAAATGCTGCAATGGTCAGACCTGTACATGTATGTTTGTGCACAGAGGTGAATATTCTTCTGTTGAATAGATCTATAAAAGTCAAATTGCAAAATCAAAGTACATCCTCAGTTAAAATTTTTGATCTATAGTACCAGTAAAGTGTATGAGATAGCCTATTTCCCCATGTCCTCACCCAAACTGGGTATTATTTATATTTTTAGTTTTTGCTAGTCTGATGGATTAGAAACTATCATTTCAATATTTTGATTTTAATTTCTTAGATTGCTAGTGACATTGAGTATATTTTATATGTTTATTTATTATAACTTGCAAGTATTTTCTGAGAATTAGCTGTTCTAATTTTTGGCCCATTTTTCCATTAGATTTTTCTCACTTGAGTCCATCTCCAGAAGCTCTCTATGTTTCATGGTTATCTACAATTATTTTTTTAAAATTACTTATGTGGGATATTGAATTTAAACTATTTAACACACATCACTGAATCTTGTTGATGTACTGGTCCTGAGTTTGGCACTCCTTCAATATGGTGAGGATATGAAGAATTTGTTAGGTAAAGCTACTAGAGTTAATTATATTATCCTGATCATTATCACTGTCCTTCTCCATCTTTGTTGCACCATTTATTGAAAGGAAGAGGGAAAGTAGGTAAAAGAACACTGAATGGGAAAATAAAAATTGCAGGCCCTTGGGTATATGGGTAAGATGACCATCCATTGCTAATCCATATTAAAACTCAACCCTATTTAATATAAACTATCACTAAATTAAATCATCTGATGCACTTTATGTAAATCAAATATATTAAATCTTTTATTACAAAACATAAATTGAGAGAAATTATTCACATTGTACCAAGTGTACAGACGACTATGATTATGTTACAGTAAGATTCAATTTACTAAAGTGTCACTTTATCAATAAGGGTACACCTATTGCATAAGGTAATATGGAACGAAGATTAAGCATTAATTTTCTTTTAATTTAGGGTACTTTTTCACCACTAAAAAATGGATAAGGCTGTTACATATTTTATTATCCTTTCAACAAATATTTTTGAACATCTGGCTAAATTGTATGTGTGTTTTGTGTGTGAATTCCTGGACTTGAGAAAAAAGTCTATTCATTTTTTTCCCCTAAAATATCCATGCAGATACACTGTTGAGTTTTCATCCACTCTTTATTATTTCTCATTCATATTATAATGCTGCCTAGCATGATCCTGAAACTCAGAGCCTATAATGATGGCATGATCTTCTGAATGATCCTAATACTCTATGTCAATATTTTTGTTCCTGTTCATCACCTGCAACCAGCCAAACCATGGCCTCATGATTTAAAGGAAGTATTCTAGTTTGAAGAGAAAAATATATCTACTCCAACTTCTCTCACTGTAAAACTGTCTGTAATGAAGATCAGGGCCATCCTTTTCTTTTCTCTTCTTACCTACCCGTTCATAATACAGAGTCTTATGATTTTTAGAATGACAAAGAAACATACAGGAAAAAAGAAAGTAATAATGAAGAGGGAAATCAGAATGAGTTCTGTAAACTAGCTTTCACCTACTTAGATAATCTAAATAGAACTTAAGTTACAAAAGCCAAAATTGGTGAGTAATCACTATTTTCTTTTCTTCCTTTGTCTGCAGGACAACCAATGCCATGTTCAACCAGATAGTGAAGATGATCTAAAATAACAGATGTACGCTGGTTGGGCCCAGCATTTAAAAACATAAAAACATAGGCAGAGGTAAGGTATAAGCAGATGTCTCCCCTTTTATATTATCCACTGGGTATCATACTGTGGGCTTAGATGAATGCTGGTCTTAGACAAATGTTGAGCAACGTGAAAGAAATTGGATTTGAAACATGATTCTGCCATGGTCATACATCCGAAACACAAACTAAGTAAGGGAACCCAGCTGGCCACACAAGAATTTTTAAATCTCTGCTAACCAAAATAAAATGGAAAAATATTAGTTGGCAAAAACAATGCTTTAATCAGTCCAGAATCTTCCACTCAGGGAACAAAGAAGAAGCAGCCATTTAAAATGATGTTTTGTGTCAGTAAGTTTATTAAATAGGAAGTCTGGCAATCCTAGGTAAAAGTAGACTGTCCTTCCAATTAAATTACAGAATATTAAAAAGGTCAAAGCAATATAGAAGTCCTCTAATTCATAGAAAACACTAAAATTCTGATTTCTCATGCTCCTGACAAAGATTGTAATTGTGTTTTGAAAAGGGTAAAATATTTATCTAGTCCTCTGACAAAGATTGAAATGAGAATGAGACTGATCACAAATGTAACCTCACAAATGTAATGTGAAAACTAATTTTGGAAAAGAATAAGACTGAATTAATATACCTATTTCTTTTGTCTCTGCAAGGAGGATTCACAGAATGATACAACAAAATCATTTTTTTAACCTTTTAGTATAAGCTTGAAGTTATCTTCTTATGTATGAAATTATATTCTTTATGTAAAGTCCCCTGAGCTTCTGTATCACATAAGCATTAACTCTTTCTCTATCCCTGGGTCATCTTGTGGTTTTCTATTACTATCTAGTTTACTTTACACATTGTTAAAGATATTCACGAATGGGAGCCCTGTATGTGCACCAAATCTTTCTAAAAGATATGGGGTATAAACTGTACCATGTGCAAAATAATGGTGGGACTTTGTTTGCAATAAACATTTAAAATGACCGACTTTCTCATAAATACACTAAGTAGGATGATCTATGAGATTTCTAATTTATTCTTGTTTAAAATTTAACCATGCTTTTTTAAAGCATATCAATTTTGTTAATACCATGTAATTAAAACATGTCAGTGCACAGCAAGTTTTAGTCTAAATTAATGACTATGAGAATTATTTTAATTAAATAACCAATTATAGAAAAATCGCAAGCATGAGAGCTGACATTTAAATGAATTTCATTTAAATTGCTTCTTAACGTTGTCCCATCTAGGGCACTAATGCAAAATGAACTATTGTATCAACTTAGATTATCACTATTTTTGTATGCACATAATGTATTCATATTCAATCACTGGAACTGAGCAGAATATTTGGTATTGATCTAAAATTTCTGTTAATAAAAACACAACAGAATGAGCTGAAGTAAAAACAAACCATATTTCTTTTTTTTCTTCCTCTTCTTTTTTCTTTTAAATATGGGCTTCTAAATGCTATTATCATTCTCATAGGAAAAAAATATTTATGCATTTGGGAATTATAGCTAATTAAGTCAGTTGATTTGAAATCTACTTGTAAGAGTATATACATACATGACTTCAATGTCCTGCACATAGTGGGGCTCAATAAATGCTGGTTATCAGTGATAAGTATTTCTTTGTCTTTTCTTTTTCCAGATATGTGAGTGCAGCGTATAGTTTCCTCTTGGAAACTGGACACTTCCAGAGCCTTATTAGATGAAGAGGTTACCTGTCCTGTGAGGATCCAGCCAGATACCTGTTTATATGTTTGTTTCTATATAGCTCAGACAATACAATGTCATTTTCTCTACTTATGAGAACATGACATTGTACAGTTATTTTTATATTATGAAATTAAGTTTTTACCCTTCATTTCATATTCATCCTTCCACAAATACAATTTTTATTTAAAAAGGCTAAACAATCTATAATAACCTTCCCCACTAAAAACTTTTAGTTTCATAATACTATTTCTGGTAGAAGAGAAGAATGTCTAAACACCAAGCAATTTATACCAATTGTACTGCCTTATTTCTCACAAAATATAAGTGTGAAAGGAACTACAGAAAGAGCTAAAGTTTTGTCCATATAGGAATTGAAGTTAAACACATTTTGATTCATTGCCAAACTATCAATAAGATTTTAAAGGAGACGTTTTATCTATGTATAATTAGTCTTTTGTTTGTTGTCATATCACTCAGTTTGACACAGAATTTATGATTCTAAATGGACCATTAATGCCCTTTTAATTTATTTTTTCTAAGATGAATTTTATACATTTCTTTGGGGAAAAGTCTTATTTATTTAATAGTTTGCAAGCTATATTGAAAGGAGATTTCTTCATGTTTTTCTAGAAAAAGAAGCAATCCATATTTAGATTTGATGAGTTAATTGTTCTTCTTCATTGGAATGCACTAGGGCATGTGGTTAATTATTATGTTCATATTTGTAGAGTTCACTTTTTTAGTCATCAAAGATTATTTAATATCAGAAAATTGAATGTTTTACTACATAATTCCTCTTGCTATCACTTTAAAAATAAAGACGAAAAGAAAAGGCTACTACATTTGTTGTTCATTGATTAACCAGTAATGTTATGTATAAATAATGTATCTGACAGTATGGCAGCTCACTTGGGACATTATGCCATTTACTACAAAATAGGATGCAACATACAACTGAGCAGTGAGAACAAATTAAACATCTTTCCTTGGTAACTTTAGCATTTTTATTAGGTGATAAACATCACAGTGAGAGGAAAGCAGATGTAGTTATTTCAGTAATATTAACCTTAATCGAAAGCTAACTTGACATATAGTGTAATACTTTTGCATTATAAAATTTTGTCTAGTAACAATGGAAACCAAATTTTCCAAGGTCATTATGAGATTATATCTGTAAAAATTAATGAGTATCTTGTGTAAAATTTCATCTATCGCTACTGAATTTTCTTATTACTACTGATAAAAAATTTTTAAACATAAATCTAGTGTCATATAAACATGAAAAATGTCCAAGTATTTTCAATGTTGTGTTACTTTTGCCTTAACAAATGTGTCTTATAGTGTTATTTGACTATGTGTGAATTTCATTCTTTCAGGGTTCTATTCATATAATCTCCTAAATCTTTTAGAAGCATCCAAATTGTGAATAAAGTTAAGAGCAGTTATGTAATTAGCAATCAACATCCATCTTCCCTCCTTTCTTGTTTTAGTCCATCATTTACCCATGGGGACACAGAGCTGAAAAACTCCTATACTTAAAGGAATTTATAACTGAGTGACTGAGGACAACTGTTAAAGTCCATTTAATACACAGGATGCATTGTTACAACAAATCCTTCCTTCCTTTCATTCAAAAATATTTATTGTGTGCTTACTATCTGTCAAGCACTGTTCTGGGATCTTTAATATACAGCAATAAACAAAACAAAGATTCTGCCTCACATGATGTTTATATTCTAATAGGTGGAAATAGTCCATAAACAATAAACATAATGAATACATAATTTATATTGCATATCATAAGGTGAAAATGCTTTTAAAAAAGGGAAAAAAAGCAACTGGAGATAAAGAGGGTGGGGCAGGCAGTCGTAAAAGTGGTTGTCAGAGTAGGCGTCATTAACAAGGGCATATGTGAGCAAAGACTGAAGGAGGTGAGAAAAAGTTAATATTATCTGGAGGAAAAGTAAACCAGATGGAGGGAACAACCAGTAAAATGCTCCTAAATTGGGACTCTGCCTGGCATAACCAAGAACTGTAAGGAAGCCAGTGTGATTGGAACAGAGAAGTTTCAGAGAGGAGCTGGGATGCCAGGTCTCATCGGCCATTGTAAGGAACATGGATGGCCTTTGTAAGAAATAGGGTTGTGAGCATGGGACTGATGTGATCCGACTTACGTTTTACAGGATCACTCTGTCTTCTGTATCAGGAATTCACGAATTCTTTAGGAGATCAAGAATAAAAGAAATGAGACCAGATAGGAGACTATTACAGCTTATCAGGCAAGAAATAATGGTGCCTCAAATCAGGTGGCAGTGGAGGTGTGAAAAGTGACTAAACTCTAGAAATACTTTAAAGACAAACTCGGTAGGATTTCCTGATTCACTGAAAGTAAACTGTGAGTGAGAGAATGGAGGTAAGAATAAACCCAAGGTTTTGGGCCTAAATACCTAGAAGAATGGAATTACCATCACCTGCTGAAGGAATAGATTTGGGGAAGGAGGCAAACAAGGTTCCGAATTGGATCTGTGGAGTCTGAACTATCTATTATATGGACTAGTGGAAATGTCAAGGAGACAGTTGGATTTATCAGTCTGGAGAGAGGTGATGGAATGGAAACAGAAATGTGGAAGTCTTTGATATCTGGGTGGTATTTAAAGCCATGAAACCGGACATACCAAAAGAGTGTGTGTAGATGGAGAAGAGATGGGTCCGAATACATTTGTTTCATCCTTGAAAGTCCTGCAAAGGAGAGGAAGGCAAGAGGCCAGCAGATGGAAGGAAAACCAGTTGTGTGTAGAGAAAGCCAATGGAGGGAAGAGTATCAAGGAAGAGGGAGTGATCAATTATGTCAAATGCCACTAACAGTTCAGGGAGATGAAAGGTGAGAACTGACCAGGGAGTTAGCAACATGGCTTCTGAGCAAGCAGCATAGCTAGATGAAAGTCAGATCGGAGTGAGTTTAAGAGAGAATGGAAGGAGAGAAATTGGAGCAAATAAAAACAGACAACTTTTTCCAAAGACTTTGTCCTCAAGAGGAGCAACGAAATAGGGTGGATGCTGAGGGCAGGAAAGATCAAGAGATAATATATTTTTAAAATGAGAGAAATGAAAGCAGAATATTTACTTGCTGATGGTAATGATCAAATAGAGAATGAAACACTAATGATGCAGAGGGAGGATTCCTAGAGAGTTATTCAGATGGAAGAGAGGTGGGATGTAGGCACAGCATGCGGGGCTGGCTCTAGATAGAAGCAGAGGTGGTTGGGTCTGTGGTGATCAGCAAGAAGCAAGCTGTGGAGTTTCAGATGCCCATACCATAGGTGGTAAATGTGGTGAAGTGTAAGGAAGTTCCCTTCTGATTACTTCAATCCTTTCAGCAAAGTAAGGCATAAATTATAGCTCTAACTACAGATCCTTTACAAAGCACTTGACCACAGTCTTCAGAGCAGCCCACTGGTGTTGTCTAGGTGAAGAAAGGATAAGAGTGGGCAAGGGTTTTAACAGGCAGAGGAGAGCATGTCTGCAGAGTGATAGTTACACAGCACTTTATTATTCACAAAATGCCTTTATATACTTTTACCATTTATTCTTCACAACAGCCTTTTGAAAGTCATCAAGGCTCCCATTTTACAGAAAAAATTAAGCCTCAGAAAAACCCACTGGCTGGGAGATACAAACTGTTGGTGTAAGATAAGCTCGAGGATGTATTGTACAACACCGGGAATATAGCCAATATTTTGTAACAACAGTAAATGGAAAGTAACCTTTAAAAATTATATTTATTTAAAAAGTAAAAAATTAAAAAAATTTTAAAAACCCATTGGCCAACAAAAAGGCAGCTGTAATCTAAACTTCCAGAAAGAGTTCTTCCCAAAAGATCTATTAAATATTAAAGATTTTCAGATGTTGGTCAAACATAGTATTATTGGCCAGACAGGATAATTCATTATTATGATAAAAATGGGAAAGTATTACAAAAATGGGAAGATCTTGTTAATATAATTCATCATTATTCTTTCTATTTTACTGATGATTTCTTTGCCCAGTACATTCAGATAGCTCTGGGAATTTTATTTCACAGCAAGAGAAGAAAAAAGATAGGGTAAAGGAAAAGAGTGACCGACATTTGGGGAGAAGTTTTAAAGGATTCCTCACTCTTCAGGAGATATTGCCGAGAAATTAAATGCAGAAGTACCAGACTCTGAGAGGCGGCTGACAAAGGGCCAAGAAAAAATAAATAAATAGTTTTCTAAGGAATCTCCACACTGTTTTCCAACAGACTTGAGGTTACCAAGGGGGAAGGGGTAGGGGAGGGAAGGATTGGGAGTTTGGGATTAGCAGATGTAAACTATTACATATAGGATGGATAAACAACAAGGTTTAGCACAGGGAACTATATTCAATATCCTGTGATAAACCATAATGGAAAAGAATATTTTTTAAAAGTCTATATAAGGATAACTGAGTCACTTTGCTCTACAGCAGAGATTGACACAACATTGTAAATCAACTATACTTCAATAAAAAAATAAAATTAAATAAATCCTGAGAAAACAGTGATGTGACTCACGTTCCTTCTGACTCTCTTTTGAATTCAGTTGTGATGATAAAGCGGATCATTTTCCAATCTTTCTTCTCCTTCATTTTTCCTTTATCCTGTTATAGAAGACCTTCTTATTTAAGGAAGTCAGAGATAATCCCAACAATCTTGGGTACAGACATTGATAACATAATCCTTATCAGAGGGAACAATTCAATAAGTTGTTGACAGAAAACAATTCAATAAATTTAACTCAGAACATTTAAGGAATCCCCCGTCCCTCCCACGACCAGTCGTAACTGGTTCCCTTCCTTGTACTCAGCTAGGATTTTCTTTTCCTTGATCAATTCCCCAGTACTGAGCATTCCCCCTTAGTGCAGTGCTTCACAAGTTGTAAAGTGCATTCATACTGTTATCTCATTTCTTTCTCACCACAACACAGTAACCACAAGTTTAATTCGTTGGATTCCGTTAGTGTGGTTGGGTGGATGAAGAAACCACATCTGTCCTGTTCACCAATGTACTGCTAGCGCGAAGATTGATGCAAGGGGAGATTCACCTGACAGTGAGTAGGAGTGCAGTAATCAGGCAAGTGTCATTCCCATTCTACAGATGACAAGACTAAAGCTCTAAAAATGTTTTAGAGCTGGTAAGTGGCATTTTGAAGTAAAGCCTTGTGATTCTTAATCCACTATTATTTTCACATGTGCTGAGTCTCAGCACCTCTCTAAGCCCTCACCTTTCCTGCACAAGACTGGAGGTCTGTAAGAAAGGGATGAAGTGAAGTAGGTGTGCCTAGTTTAAATCATAATTAGAAATAAGGTTAAGTGGTAGGTTATGGTATCATAATATACATTAAATGACTGAATGCCCTGCTATACTTCTTGAAGTGTAATCAAACAGACCTTTTATTAGCAAAATATAAGTGTATGTATACATTGAGGGAAGGATTAGATGATTTATTTCCCTTAAAAATCATATGCATAGATATAATGCTTTGAGAAATCAGTTAAAATCAATTGACAAGACTTCAAGAAATTTTTTAAAACTTTGAGTTAATAAAATTGCCCCTTTAATCTCACAAAATAGATATTTCTTTTTTAGATAAAAGTACAGTATGGTTTTGTACTAACTCTTCTTGGAATTCTTTCTAAAAATCTGTTTATCATTTTATATGTTATCTAAGGATAAAAAGCTAGCTAGTATCTAAAAAAAGAATTTAAAAAAATATGAATTGTACTTATGCTTGCACTTCTATTCACAAAGGTAAATACCTTTCAGTGTTTTCTACTGGAACTGCAGTTTTTAAAAAATTAAAATTTTGATTTAGATTAATCACTAGCTAAAGTATACTAGACCCATGAAATTGAAATGAAATCATAGAAATCTTTATGCTAATTACCTTTTTAAAAATAGAGATATTAACACAAACACTCTGCAATATTCTTTTTAAGAAACAGCCCAAATGTGGTAATTTGTCATCATTCTTTCAGCATTTCAGCTTGCATTCTTTTCTTTTTTATTTTAATTTAACTTATTTTTTATATAGCAGGTTCTTATTAGTTATCTATTTTGTATATATTAGTATATATATGTCAATCTCAGCTTCCATTCTACTGATCACTTATTGGTCACTGACAACATCTAACACGGAGTCTACATATGTGTGTCATCCATATAGCCAATGTGACTTCTCCATGTCACAGTGTAGTATCAGATCCTACCACTTGATGGCAGATACAGTAAAAGTCAGTCAAAAAAGGGGGAAAGCAAATCCCATAGTGAACAGAAACCCTACTGGAAACGCAGAGGCCCTAGGGCTGTGAGTCCCTACATGTTTCATGGCAGAAATTCAGAATCAAGAGGCCACCCAGGACAGTGTAGAGCTGATGGGGTGGGGACGTGTGCCAGCTGGGGAGCAAGACAGTGACAGGAGAAGAGGGAGAGAAGTGGAAAAGGGAGGAAGGAAGAAGAGGCGATGGAATTGGAAAGAATAGATCTGGAATTGAGCTACAGGTCATGAAATGACCTTCATAGTGAAATAATGAGCATGGGACATTCTGTGTCTTAGTTTTATGATGGGGCATCTATACATAGATGGCAGAAACAATTTAATCTCCATATATCTATCTATACCACTTTCTCTTTCATATATATGTGTGTATATATATATATATATATATATATATACGTATGTATACATACGTACATATACTAGTTTCCCTAACCTGCTGTAACAAATTACCATAATCTGGGTGGATTACAGCAACAGAAGTGTATTCATTCTCTCACCATAGTTCTGGAAGCCAAAACTCCAATACCAAAATGTCATCAGTGTTGGTTCCTCCCGGAGGCTCTGAGGGAGCCTCTTTCCTAGCTTCTGGTGGCTGACAGCAATCTCTGGTGATCTTTGGCTTGTAGACACATCACTCCAATCTCTGCCTCTGTTTTCACATGACCTTTTTTCTGTGTCTCTGTGTCTCAAATTTTCCTCTGCCTTTCTCTTTAAGGACACCTGTCATTGGATTTAGGGCCCACCATAAATCTTGGATAACCTCATCTCAATTATATATACACACACACATATATGTATATATATATATATATATACACACACACACATATGTGTGTGTATATATATATAATAGGTATAATATACAAAATACATATATATATATAAAATAGGTATAATATACAAAATACACATATATGCATATGCATATAGTATACATACTAGAAACTTATGTATATATACTTATATATGCAAAAGAGGGTTATATCTTTTCATAAAGAAATATTATATTTCATGTATTTTTAAGAACAGTTATAAATTTTATAATATGTCATATCATAAAATTTCTTCAGAGCTACATTTGTTTACAGAACTGCTTTATAAGTGAGAATTTCTCCATTCCAGGAAGAGTTCAGTAGTTTTTGTCGGTTTGTTTTGTTGTTGTCTCTCACACCATTAGAATAACTCTTACTTGTCAGGGTTAGAAATAAAGAAAAATGAAATGGAAATAGAAAGATCTGAACTTGAGGTTATATTTATTTGAGTCTTTAAAAATTCCTCCCCCTTTCCAGTTGTGGAGGGCAGCCTCTAAGATACCCCCAATCATCCCCGCCTCCTGATATTCAGATGCTTGTGTAATCCTCTTCCCTTGAGTGTGGGAGGAGCTAGAAACTCACTTCTGATGAACAGAATGCAGCAAAGGTGATGGGCTGTCACTTCTGAGATTAGGTCACAAAAAGACTATGGTTTCCATAATGGGAAAGAATATATATATATATATATAACTGAATCACTTTGCTGTACAGTTGAAATTAACACAATATTATAAATCAACTATACTTCCATAAAATAACTTTCTTAAAAAAACTGTAGTTTCTCTCTTGCCTCTCACTTGTTTATTCTCATGAAAGCAGATGCTCCTCAGAGAGCCCCAAGCAACAAGGAAGCGAGGAAGACCTCCTTTACAAAAAACAACCAGTGACTGTAGCCCGACATGCAATAGCCCTAGAGGAACCCAGTCCTGCCAACTCCCACAAGTGACCTTAGATGTGCATCTTCCCCAAGCAGAACCCTTAGCAGTTGATAAAACTGCTGACACACTGATTGCAGCTTTGGGAAGACACGGAGCCAGCACCACCGAGCTAAGCTATACCTGATACCCGACCCACAGAAACTGGGGAATTGGAAATGTTTGTAGTTTTCAGCTAACTTTTCTGTAATGTTAACTTTCCCGTAATGTGGAGTATTTTAAGTATTTTAACACTGAAAGTCATTTGTTGATCTCCTTATTGTGCTTCTCTCCAACAAAATTGTTGAGAAATTAGGGCTTCCCTGGTGGCGCAGTGGTGAGACACACACACAATAGTGAGAGGCCCACGTACCGCAAAAAAAAAAAAAAGAGTTGCATTTTCAATAAAAATGTGCCTTGTTGTATTTAATAATTACCTATAAAATACATAATTTATAATATTTTAGGATTACTCCAAAGGTAACAATAATTCAATCCAGAATTAAGAAGTAATATTAATTCTAATTTATAGACAATTTTTTTTTTTTTTTTTTTTTTTTTTTTTTTGGGTACCCGGCCCCCCCCCTTTTTTTTCCCTCC
>NW_020174046.1:1395380-1503302 GCF_003031525.2 Neophocaena asiaeorientalis asiaeorientalis | reverse complement strand
GCCGTGTCCCCTGCATTGGCAGGCGGACTCTCAACCACTGCGCCACCAGGGAAGCCCTGAAAATGCAACTCTTAAAGAGCCAGTGGTGCTATTTCTCATATCCGTGGATGACTGTTATATTTAGTATGTGATAATGTTAGAATTAATTTCATTCTAATCTTTCATATTTATGAGTAAAAGCATGATGAACTTTGCTTATTTATCTACATAAAGAAGTAGATGAAAGCGAGGTTTTGTTGTCCCTATGTTTAGGACCAGCTAAATAATTTGTTGGGCCTAGTGCAAAATAAAAATGTGAGCCCTTTATTCAGAAAGCAGGAAAAAAATTGATGTTAAATTTATTAAAATATATAGCTTTTAAAAAAATTTATTCCAGTCTTTCTTTTGACTTATCATGAAGTTTTTTTATTTGCTATTTAATGTCATTCTAAGTAAAGACAAATTAAAAATGTCAAATATTAGCATGAATTTTACCATTCACCTTTATATTATGTAAAGACAGTATTTTGTTTCTTTTGTTTGTTTACGGTACGTGGGCCTCTCACTGCTGTGACCTCTCCCGCCGCGGAGCACAGGCTCCGGACGCGCAGGCTCAGCGGCCATGGCTCACGGGCCCAGCCGCTCCGTGGCATGTGGGATCCTCCTGGACCGGGGCACGAACCCGTGTCCCCTGCATCGGCAGGCGGACTCTCAACCACTGCACCACCAGGGAAGCCCGTAAAGACAGTTTTATATGCAAACACAAAAATATTTCACTTGTAAGCTGAATCACATAAATTATACAATTTGTACTTTGTAGCTCATAAGTACATATATATTTTGTTCTTACAAGAATAGTGGAAAAACTATACAAAACTAACTCAACTGTTTTTGTTTTGTTGTTTTGTTTTGATATGCACACATGTTCTACCTTTGGTGTACTGGGGAGGAAGAAAAGATGGAAAGGAAAAGTGAACTCTGGGTTGTCCTATCTTTCCCTTTTCTTCAATGTCATCATTTTAAGCTTAAATGGTTGGTCACTATAGAGAAGTAACACAAATAAGAACAGATATAATAGGGTTCCATAGTCATTTGCTTTTGTTAGAATGTCCCTTTATCACCTTCTTTCTTCTTATGAAGCAAGTCCTGATTCAAATGGAAACTGTGTCTTCCTAGAGTCATCAATGGCCCCCATTTACTCAGCTGTCCTGTAACACACTTACCCTGTAGTTGTTTTGAGTCTTGCTGAATTCCCAGGCATCCTGGGTCCACCAGAGCTCAAGGCACAACAAAAACGATAAAAAAAAAAGATCACAGGAATGGTAGACACACGTATTGTGTGTGTATCTCCTCAACTCATTTTCATATTTCACCATTCCATCAGACTTCACTTTCAAAACACAAGTTCAAAGATAAAATTATTAAAATTTTTAGTGAGGGTCAAGGCCAGTGAAAGATATGCCTACCTTCACAAAGCAAGCTGAGGGGAACTGTGAAAGGGGAGATGGAAAAGAAGAACTTGTCCTCCTTCGTAGGCATTTTTTTCTTTATATTTGGTAGTGTGCAACTGTTAATCCCATAGTCCCAATTTATCCCTCCCACCACTTCCCCTTTTGTAACCATAAGTTTGTTCTCTATGTCTGTGAGTCAGTTTCTGTTTTGTAAATAAGTTCATTTGTATTGTTTTTTAAATTCCACATATAAGTGATATCATATGATATTTGTCTTTCTCTGTCTGACTTAATTCACCTAGTATGATAATCTCTAGGTCCATCCTTGTTGCTGCAAACGGCATTATTTCATTCTTTTTTATGGTTGAATAATATTCTGTTGTATGTGTATACCACATCTTCTTTATCCGTTCATCTCTCCATGGACACTTCCACTTCATATGCATTTTTCAGGCAAATCAATTGTAGCAAAAAGTATGCATGGAAGTTGAGGACCTAGAAATTGATTCCCTTAAAACTATCTGCATTTTCACTCTTAGAAAGTCCTTGCATTACCCCAGGGAAATACAGTTCCTCAGTTAGAAGCTTGGTTAGAGAAGTGAAAACAAATTCATAATTCATAAAAAGAGCCATTGCATTAAAAAAATAAGTTGTATGAAAACTTTTATTTTAGTCTTATTCATTTAGATAAAGAATGATGCAGATTCTCAGGTTTCTTAAAACTCCAGTGAATATGGTTGAGGAAGGTAAATATGTACTGAATTCTCAGAAACAAAATCTCTATTTTTCTTGGCTTAATAATATAAATGTTATTCCTTTATGTTTTAGACTCAGGTTGTTTGTTAACTGAGAACATTCTTTATATATGGCATCTAACTTAAAATTTTAAGTTAAAGTTTCTTGGTAAAAATCTTAGCTTTAGAATTATTAAAGATTCACATTCACTGATAGGTATCATCCTGGACAATTTATCTGCCCTTTTCACCCTGTGGCTAGGATCCCATGGAAATGGACCTAATGCATAATCTGTCCTATATGTTAAAGGACTATCATTTACTATTCTTCTGAAATTAAAAAAAAAGTTTACATTTTTATTTCTAAACTTTGTTCCCGTATTCTCTTTGATAAAATAAAAATCTGAGTTTCTCAAGATAATAGTCTCTGTAAGAAGAAACTTCAGACTCAGTAATCCACAATTTATCACAGAGTCCTTTTTTTTTTTTTAAATCAGCAAAGCAAGATTGAACACCAGCTGTGTGCCAGATGCTTTGCAAAGCACCGATATTATACTATGGTGGTAGCACTGAGAAACTTTGTAGCTTGGAATGTAGAGGACTGGGGTGACCTAAAAATGTTTGCAGCTTGGAGTTAGTGAACAAGTGAAGCCATAGCAGCTCATGGTAAAGGAATTGTTCATGGTTTATTGCTCACACAGAATTGCCATCTTAATATCCCTCAAGTGACAAAGTCTGTAGGCATGGTCTCTTGAGAGACAAGAAAAATCATTTCAAATGAGATAAAACAGCAACGGGTTTTAGATCTTATTCTTTGTATTTCAGTGACTTGAATCTGGTTTGGGATAAGATTTCTACATGCCATCCTGGTATTGAGAATAGGGGGGAAAGTATTATCTTCTACATTGATGATGATTTGATTGTCATGTACTAGAAATGACCTCAGTATATAATTGATCCTGCCTTTTAATTATTGTCAGAAATAGTGGCATAAGATCAACTATTCAAAACTCAAATCATAAGTTTTGGCAGATGTCCTCCAGCAGTAATTGACTTATAGCCAACACTTCTATGTCACAGGTCAAATCATTCAGTTATCTATGGATACATTTTGCCAATTAATCTATCTCGAAGGTTCACCAGGAATTACATTGTTTAAAATAAGATATGTTTTATAGATAATTTGTGTGAGATGTTTTATGGACATGATGGGAGGGGGTTAGCAGAGGGAGAATTAGTAACTACCACCTTGAAAATCATCTGGGCTATATGTCTATTTGTTGAAGCAGAGACAGAAAACGATTTTGAGAAAATCTCAACTCTTCTCACATTCACTTCTTTGGCCAACCTCCAAGCAAAGGTGGTACAGCTAGTTTTCAAAAATATAGTTCAATCCTCTCCCCTGTTAGTCAAGTGTCAAGCATACAACACCACTTTAAAATTGCAACACAGAGTTCTCATATTTCTTCTTTTTTTTTCAAACAATATTAATCTTGAACTCTCTAGTGTCCAAATCTTCTCAATGATTCATTTCAAGAAATAATATTCATGAAAGACCTATGATCCACAGTTTACTCTAGGTATACTAAATTTTATTCTGAGGTCTGTCCAGTTACATATTTATAAAACATTGTTTTGGGATCATAATGATTGCTTTTACTGCATTTTCTAAGGAGAAAGGCACTGACATCATTAGGGGACATAATAAAAAATGTAATAAGAAACAACAATCATTAGCAGGGCTAACCCTAGGGATATTGAGGACATTTCCACTTTTATCACACACAAAGGAGATTGAATAATGCTGTGTTTCCCTTACAGGGACTATGATCAAATTTCCTTCTTTATTTTGGGAATCAGCTCACCTCTAGAAACCAGAATTTTTGGTATATATTCTTATATACTAATCTTGCTACCGGCTTTATTTTATTTTCATCTCATTTCCTTTTTGATTCCCTTTCCTAATCTCCATTTTTGTCCTATTTTGTTTCATGTGTTTTAGTAATCTGATAATATTTAGGTTATGTAAATTTTAAGCAAAATATTTTCATAACTGTATGTGAAATAAACAAAAGAGGTCAAGATTTCAGAAATGGGGAGTAGAAGGACATGTGCTCACTCCCTCTTGTGAGAGCACTGAAATCACAGCTAACTGCTGAAAAATCATCAACAGGAAGACACTGGAAATCACCAAAAAAGATATCCCACATCCAAAGACAAAGGAGAAGCTACAATGAGAAAGGGGGGGTGCAATCACAATAAAACCAAATCCCATAACTGCTGGGTGGGTGACTCATGAACTGGAGAACAATTATACCACAGAAGTCCACCCATGGAGTGAAGGTACTGAGCCCCATGTCAGGCTTCCCAACCTGGGGGTCTGGAAATGGGAGGAGGAATTCCCAGAGAATCAGACTTTGAAAGCTAGTGGGATTTGACTGCAGGACTTCAACAGGACTAGGAGAAATAGAGACTCAACTCTTGGAGGCCACACACAAAGTAATGTGCCCATCAGGACACAGCGGGGAGGAGTAGTAACCCCAGAGGAGACTGAAGCAAACCTATATGCTAGTGTTGGAGGGTCTTCTGCAGAGGCGGGGGTGGCTGTGGCTCACCATGGGGACAAGGACACTGGCAGCAGAGTTCTGGGAAGTACTTCTTGGCTTGATCCCTTCTGCCATTAGCCCCACCAAAGAAACTGCAGGCTCCAGTGCTGGGTTGCCTCAGATCAAACAACCAAAAGGGAGGGAACTCAGCCCCACCCATCAGCAGACAGGCAGATTAAAGTTTTACTGAGCTCTTCCCACCAAATCAACACCCAGCTCAACAAACCACCACTGTCTCCTATCAGGAAGCTTACACAAATGTCTTAGATAGCTTCATCCACCAGAAGGCAGACAGCAGAAGCAAGAAGAACTACAGTCCTACAGCCTGTGGGATGAAAAGCACATTCGCAGAAAGACAGACAAAATGAAAAGACAGAGGACTATGTACCAGATGAAGGAACAAGATAAAACCCCAGAAAAACAACTAAATAAAGTGGAGATAGACAACCTTCCAGAAAAGGAATTCAGAACAATGATAGTGAAGATGATCCAGGACCTCAGAAAAAAATGGAGGTTAAGATCAAGAAGATACAAAAAATGTTTAACAAAATGCTAGAAGAATTAAAGAAGAAATACCTAGAAGAATTAAAGAACAAATAAACAGAGATGAACAGTACAATAACTGAAATGAAAAATACACTAGAAGGAATCAATAGTAGAATAAATGAGGCAGAAGAATGGATAAGTGACCTGGAAGACAGAATGGTGGAATTCACTGCCACAGAACAGAATAAAGAAAAAAGAATGAAAAGAAATTAAGACAGCCTAAGAGACCTCTGGGACAACATTAAATGCACCAACATTTGCATTACAGAGGTCCCAGAAGGAGAAGAGAGAGAGAAGGGACCCGAGAAAATATTTGAAGAGATTATAGTCAAAAACTTCCCTAACATGGGAAAGGAAATAGCCACCCAAGTCCAGGGAGCACAGACAGTCCCAGACAGGATAAACTCAAGGAGAAACACACCGAGACACATAGTAATCAAACTGACAAAAATTAAAGACAAAGCAAAATTATTAAAAGCAACAAGGGAAAAATGACAAATAACATACAAGGGAACTCCCATAAGGTTAACAGCTGATTTCTCAACAGAAACTCTACAAGCCAGATGGGAGTAGCACAATATATTTAAAGTGATTAAAGGGGGACTTCCCTAGTGGCTCAGTGGTTAAGAATCTGCAGGTCAATGCAGGGGACGTGGGTTCGATCCCTCTTCCAGGAAGATCCTACATGCCATGGAGTAACGAAGCCCATGTGCCATACTACTGAACCCTGGGTGCCTAGACCCTGTTAGCCACAACTATTGAGCCCACATGCCGCAACTACTGAAAACAGCAGGTCTAAATCCCGAGCTCTGCAACATGAGAAGCCACCACAATGAGAAGCCCGCACTGCAATGAAGAGTAGCCCTCACACACCACAACTAGAGGAAGCCTACACACAGCAACGAAGACCCAACACAGCCAAAATAAATAAATTAAATAAATAAATTTATATTTTAAAAAGTAAATAAAGTGATGAAAGGGAAGAACCCACAACCAAGATTACTCTACCCAGCAAGGATCTCATTCAGATTTGATGGAGAAATCAATAGCTTTACAGACAAGCAAAAGCTAAGAGAATTCAGCACCACCAAACCAGCTCTACAACAAATGCTAAAGGAACCTTTCTAAGTGGGAAACACAGGAGAAGAAAAAGACCTACAAAAACAAACCCAAAACAATTAAGAAAATATTAATAAGAACATATATAGTGATAATTACCTTAAATGTGAATGGATTAAATGTGGCAACCAAAAGACATAGGCTCGCTGAATGGATACAAAAACAAGACCCATATATATGTTGTCTATAAGAGACCCACTTCAGACCTAGGGACACATAGAGACCAAAAGTGAGGGGATGGAAAAAGATATTCCATGCAAATGGAAATCAAAAGAAAGCTGGAGTAGCAATACTCATATCAGATTAAATAGACTTTAAAATAAAGAATATTACAAGAGACAAGAAAGAGTACTATATAATGATCAAGGGATCAATCCAAGAATATATAACAATAATAAATTTTTATATATTCATGCACCTGGCATCATAGGAGCACCTCAATACATAAAGCAAATGCTAACAGATCTAAAAGAGGAAATCAACAGTAACACAATAATAGTGGGGAACTTTAACACCTCATTTACACCAATGGGCAGATCATCCAGAAAAAAAATTAATAAGGAAACACAAGCTTTAAATGACTCAATAGACCAGATAGATTTAATTGATATTTAGAGGACATTCCATCTGAAAACAGCAGATTACACTTTCTTCTCAGGTACACACAGCACATTCTCCAGGATAGATCACATCTTGGGTCACAAATCAAGCCTCAGTAAATTTAAGAAAATTGAAATTATATCAAGCATCTTTTCCAACCAAAACACTATGATATTAGAAATAAATTACAAGGAAAAAAACATAAAAAAACACAAACACATGAGGCTAAAAGATACATTACTAAATAACCAAGAGATCACTGAAGAAATCAAAGAGGAAATCAAAACATACCTGGAGACAAATGACACTGAAAACATGATGATTCAAATCTTACGGGATGCAGCAGAAAAAGTTCTAAGAAGGAAGTTTATTGCAATACAATCTTACCTTAAGAAACAAAAAAAATATCAAATAAACAATCTAAACTTGCACCTAAAGGAACTAGAGAAAGAAGAACAAACAAAACCCAAAGTTAGTAGAAGGAAAGAAATCATAAAGATCAAAGCAGAAATAAATGAAATAGAAACAAAGAAAACAATAGCAAAGATCAACAAAACTAAAATCTGGTTCTTTGAGAAGAAAAACAAAATTGATAAACTTTAGCCAGACTCACCCAGAAAAAGAGGGAGAGGACGCAAATCATTAAAATTAGAAATGGAAAAGGAGAAGTTACAACAGACACCATGGAAATACAAAGTGGCATAAGAGACTACTACAAGCAACTCTATGCCAATAAAATAGACAACATGGAAGAAATGGGCAAATTCGTAGAAAGGTATAACCTTCCAATACTGAACCAGGAAGAAACAGAAAATATGAACAGACAAATCACAAGTAATGAAATTGAAACTGTGATTAAAAATCTTTCAGCAAACAAAAGTCCAGGACCAGATGGCTTCACAGGTGAATTCTATCAAACACTCAGAGAAAAGCTAACACCCATCCTTCTCAAACTCTTCCAAAAAATTGCAGAGGAAGGAACACTCCCAAATTCATTCTATGAAGCCACCATCACCCTAATACCAAAACCAGACAAAAATGTCACAAAGAAAGAAAACTACAGGCCAATATCACTGATGAATATAGATGCAAAATCATCAACAGAATACTAGCAAACAGAATTCAGCAACACATTAAAAAGATCATACACCATGATCAAATGGGATTTATCTCAGGGATGCAAGGATTCTTCAATATACACAAATCAATAAATGTGATACACCATATTAACAAATTGAAGAAGAAAAAAACATATGATCATATCAATAGATGCAGAAAAAGCTTCTGACAAAATTCAACATCAATTTCTGATAAAAACTCTCCAGAAAGTGGGCAGAGAGGGAACCTACCTCAACATAATAAAGACCATATATGACAAACCCACAGCAAACATCATTCTCAATGGTAAAATACTGAAAGCGTCTCCTCTAAGATCAGGAACAAGATAAGGATGTCCATGCTCACCACTATTATTCAACATAGTTTTGGAAGTCCTAGCCACTGCAGCCAGAGAAGAAAAAGAAATTTGAAAAATACAATTTGGAAAAGAAGAAGTAAAAGTGTTACTGTTTGCAGATGACATGATACTATACATAGATAATCCTAAAGAGGCCACCAGAAAACTACTAGAGCTAATCAATGAACTTGGTAAAGTTGCAAGATATAAAATTAATGCACAGAAATCTCTTGCATTCCTATACACTAACAAGGAAAGATCAGAAAGAGAAATTAGGGAAACAACCCCATTCACCATTGCAACAAAAAGAATAAAATACCTAGGAATAAATTACCTAAGGAGGTAAAGACCTGTACTCAGAAAACTATGAGACACAGATGAAAGAAATCAAAGATGACACAAACAGATGGAGAGATGTACCACCTCCTTGAACTGGAAGAATCAGTATTGTGAAAATGACTATACTACCCAAAGCAATCTACAGATTCAATGCAATCCCTATCAAATTACCAATGGCATTCTTTTTACAGAACAAAAAATCTTAAAATTCATAGGGAGACACAAAAGACCCCAAGTAGCCAAAGAAGTCTTGAGGGGAAAAAAATGGAGCTGGAGGAATCAGACTCCCAGACCTCAGACTATACTACAAAGCTACAGTAATCAAGACAATATGTTACTCACACAAAAACAGAAATATAGACCAACGGAACAGGATAGAAAGGCCATAGATAAACCCACACACCTTTGGTCAACTAATCTATGACAAAGGAGGCAAGGATATACAATGGAGAAGAGACAGTCTCTTCAGTAAATGGTGCAGGGAAAACTGGACAGGTACATGTAAAAGAATGAAATTAGAACACCTCCTAACACCATACACAAAAATACACTCAAAATAGGTTAAAGATCTAAATATAAGACTGGACACTCTAAAACTCTTAGAGGAAAACATAGGCAGAACACTCTGACATAAATCACAGCAAGATCTTTTTTGATGCACCTCCTAGAGTAATGGAAATAAAAACAAAAATAGCAAATGGGACCTAATGAAACTTAAAAGCTTTTGCACAGCAAAGAAACTATAAACAAGACAAAAAGACAACCCTCAGAATGGGAGAAAATATCTGGAAATGAAGCAACTGACAAAAGCTTAATCTCCAAAATACATAAACAGCTCATTCAGCTCAAGATTAAAAAAAAAGAAACAACCCAATCAAAAAATGGGAAGAAGACCTAAATAGACATTTCTCCAAAGAAGACATACAGATGGCCAAGAAGCACATGAAAAGCTGCTCAACATCACTAATTATTAGAGAAAAGTAAATCAAAACTACAGTGAGTTATCACCTCACACTGATTAGAATGGGCATCATCAGAAAATCTACAAACAACAAATGCTGGAGAGGGTGTGGAGAAAAGGGAACCCTCTTGCACTCTTGGTGGGAATGTAAATTGATACAGCCGCTATGGATAACAGTATGGAGGTTCCTTAAAAAACTAAAAATAGAATTACCATATGACCTAGCAATCCCACTACTGGGCATATACCCTGAGAAAACCATAATTCAAAAAGAGTCATGTACTACAATGTTCATTGCAGCCCTATTTACAATAGCCAGGACATGGAAGCAACCTAAGTGTCCATCAACAGATGAATGGATAAAGAAGATGTAGTACATATATACAATGGAATATTACTCAGCCATAAAAAGAAATGAAATTGAGTTATTTGTAGTGAGTTGGATGGACCTAGAGACTGTCATACAGAGTAAAGTAAGTCAGAAAGAGAAAAATAAATACCCTATGCTAACACATATGCATGGAATCTAAAAAAAAAAAAAAAGGTCTGAAGAACCTAGGGGCGGGACAGGAATAAAGATGCAGAGGTAGAGAATGGACTTGAGGACTTGCAGAGGGGGAAGGGTAAGCTGGGATGAAGTGAGAGAGTGGTATGGACATATATACACTACCAAATGTAAAATAGATAGCTAGTGGGAAGCAGCCGCATAGCACAAAAGATCAACTCCATGCTTCCGACCACCTAAAGAGGTGGAAGGGAGATGCAAGAGGGAGGAGATATGGGGATACATGTATATGTATAAGTGATTCACTTTGTTATAAAGCAGAAACTAACACACCATCATAAAGCAGTTATACTCCAATAAAAATGTTAAAAAGAAAAAACCATTAAAATCTGACATTGTAGAGAGAAATAAATAAAATTTTAAAATATATCTATTATAGGGCTTCCCTGGTGATGCAGTGGTTGAGAGTCTGCCTGCCGATGCAGGGGACACGGATTTGTATCCCACTCCAGGAAGATCCCACATGCCGTGGAGTGGCCGTGCCCATGAGCCACGGCCACTGAGCCTGCACATCTGGAGCCTGTGCTCCGCAATGGGATATATATATATATATAATAAAATTTAAAAAAAACAACCAACAACAAAAAATAGACATGTTCACGTGCATCCTAATGATCATTGAAGCACTGTTTACAGTAGCCAGGTCATGGAAGCAACCTACATGCCCATCGACAGACAAATGGATAAAGAAGATGTGGCACATATATACAGTGGAATATTACTGAGCCATAAAAGGAGTGAAATTGGGTCATTTGTAGAGACATGGATGGACCTAGAGACTGTCATACAGAGTGAAGTAAGTCAGAAAGAGAAAAACAAATATCGTATGTTAACACACATCTGTGAAATCTAGGAAAATGGTACAGATGAACTGGTTTGCAAGGCAGAGATAGAGACACAGATGTAGAGAACAAACATATGGACACCACAGAGGGGGAAGAGGGGTCGCGGGGTGTGGGTGTGGGATGAATTGGGAGATTGGGATTGATATATAAACACTAATATATATAAAATAGATAACTAATAAGAACCTGCTGTATAAAAATTAAATAAATAAAATAAAATTTAAAAAATACAAAGACCTACTGTATAACACAAGGAACTATATTCAGTATCATGTAATAACCTATAATGGGATGAATCTGAAAATATATATACATATATGTATGTATAACTGAATCTCTTTGCTGTATACCTGAAATTAACATTGTAAATTAACTATACTTCAATTTAAAAGAATGGTTAATAAATAAAACATTAACATATTTGAAAAAAAAAGATTTCAGAAATGAAGCCATTCCTCTGTGGTCAAATTCCTAAACATGATCACAGGATTGGATTATTAACAAGGAGTGGAATTGAATGTCTTTAGGAGGTCAAGAAACACTGAGGCTATAGCCTTAGCTTTGTTATGCAGGAAACTGAAATTGTTCAAAATGATACTAGCAGGCCGAGTGGAAGGCAACAGGATGAGTTAATTGTCTCAGTGCTTGAAGACCACTGCTCACTGCTGAGTGCATGGGAAGTCCATACAAGGAAAATGAGAGGTCTGTAAATGCATACAGTGGTCCATGACATGGGCAAGTTTCATGTGCAAGAAGATGAAAAGGTGTTTTAAAAAAAGATATTTAGGAGAGGGGGAAGATGGCGGAAGAGTAAGACGCGGAGTTCACCTTCCTCCCCACAGATACATCAGAAATACATCTACATGTGGAACAACTCCTACAGAACATCTACTGAACGCTGGCAGAATACCTCAGACCACCCAAAAGACAAGAAAATCCCCACGTACCTGAGTAGGGCAAAAGAAAACAGAATAAACAGAGACAAAAGAATAGGGGCGGGACCAGCACCAGTGGGAGGGAGCTGTGAAGGAGGAAAGGTTTCCACACACTGGGAAGCCCCTTCGCAGACGGAGACTGTGGGGGATGGAGGGGAGAAGCTTCGGGGTGCAGACGAGAGCACAGCCACAGGGGTGCGGAGGGCAAAGTGGAGAGATTCCTGCACAAAGGAGTGGTGCCGGCTGGCACTCTCCAGCCCGAGAGGGTTGTCTGCTCACCCGCTGGGGCGGGCGGGGCTGGCAGCTGAGGCTCGGGCTTCGGTCGGAGCGCAGGGAAAGGACTGGGGTTGGTGGCGTGAACACAGCCTGCAGGGGGTTAGTGCACCACGGCTAGCCAGGAGGGGGTCGGGGAAAAGTCTGGAGCTGCTGAAGAGGCAAGAGACTTTTTCTTCCCTCTTTGTTTCCTGGTGCGCGAGGAGAGAGGATAAAGACCGCTGCTTAAAGGAGCTCCAGAGATGGGCGTGAGTCACAGCTAACAGCGCGGACCCCAGAGACGGGCATGAGACTGTAAGACTGCTGCTGTCACCACCAAGAAGCCTGTGTGCGATCACAGGTCACTATCCACACCTTCTTTCCTGGGAGCCTGTGCAGCCCTCCACTGCCAGGGTCCCATGATCCAGGGACAACTTCCCCGGGAGAATGCATGGCGCACCTCAGGCTGGTGCAACGTCACGCCAGCCTCTGCCGCCTCAGGCTCGCCCCGCACTCCGTACCGCTCCCTCCCCCCGCCTGAGTGAGCCAGAGCTCCTGAATCAGCTGCTCCTTTAAACCCCGTCCTGTCTGAGCGAAGAACAGACGCCCTCAAGCAACCTATACGCAGAAGCGGTGCCAAATCCAAAGCTGAGCCCCGGGAGCTGTGCGAACAAAGAAGAGAAAGGGAAATCTCTCCCAGCAGCCTCAGGAGCAGCGGATTAAATCTCCACAATCAACCTGATGTACCCTGCATCTGTGGAATACATGAATAGACAACAAATCCTCCCAAATTGAGGAGGTGGACTTTAAGAGCAAGATTTATTATTTTTTCCCCTTTTCCTCTTTTTGTGAGTATGTGTATGCTTCTGTGTGAGATTTTGTCTGTATAGCTTTGCTTTCACCATTTGTCCTAAGGTTCTGTCCATCCATTTTTTGTTTGTTTTGGTTTTTTTTCTTAAGAATTATTTTTAATTTTAATTATTTTATTTTATCTTACTCTATTTTATCCTCTTTCTTTCTTTCTACTTTTTCTCCCTTTTATTCTGAGCCGTATGGATGAAAAGCTCTTGGTGCTGCAGCCAGGAGTCAGTGCTGTGCCTCTGAGGTGGGAGAGCCAACTTCAGGACAATGGTCCACAAGAGACGTCCCAGCTCCACGTAATATCAAACGGCTCAAAAAAGACCCCGTATAGCCAAAGCAATCTTGAGAACAAGAAATGGAGCTGGTGGAATCAGGCTCCCTGACTTCAGAGTATACTACAAAGCTACAATAATCAATACAGTGTGGTACTGGCCCCAAAACAGAAAGATAGATCAATGGAACAGGATAGAAAGCCCAGAGATAAACCCACACACATGTGGTCACCTTATCTTTGATAAAGGAGGCAGATAAGTACAGTGGAGAAAGGACAGCCTCTTCAGTTGGAATCTAAGAAAAAGAAAATGTCATGAAGACCCTAGGGGTAAGACAGGAATAAAGACACAGACCTACTAGAGAATGGACTTGAGGATATGGGGAGGAGGAAGCGTAGGCTGTGACAAAGAGAGAGAGTGATATGGACATATATAAACTACCAAACATAAAATAGGTAACTAGTGGGAAGCAGCCGCATAGCACAGGGAGATCAGCTCGGTGCTTTGTGACCACCTAGAGGGGGGGGATAGGGAGGGTGGGAGGGAGGGAGACACAAGAGGGAGGAGATATGTGAACATATGTATATGTATAACTGATTCACTTTGTTATGAAGCAGAAACTAACACACCATTGTAAAGCAATTATACTCCAATGAAGATGTAAAAAAAAAAAAAAGATATTTAGTATACAGGTGATTTGCAGAGTTAACAATAGAAGGATTGCTATAGGTAATAAGTACAGATAAAGAAGAGCATATCAGGGCTTCCTTGGTGGCGCAGTGGTTGACAGCACACCTGCCGATGCAGCGGACACGGGTTCGTGCCCTGGTCCGGGAAGATCCCACATGCCGCGGAGCGGCTGGGCCCGTGAGCCATGGCCACTGAGCCTGCGCGTCCGGAGCCTGTGCTCCGCAACGGGAGAGGCCACAACAGTGAGAGGCCCGCGTACCGAAAAAAAAAAAGAGCATATCAAAATATGGGGTGGAAGTTGGGAAGATTAGTGCCTGTGTGTGGAGGAGATGGCAATCCTATATTTGGGTAGATCTTAGATGATAAGGACAGAAGGTCTGTACACTATTAACTAGTCTCTGGTTCGAACTGGTACTAATCCAAGTGGTGTCATGCCCTGGTCCCTATAGGCCACTGTCTTGTCCCTTGATTAGCATCAAATTTGGCGTATTGAAAGCTCCATTTCCTATTTACTCTGTGCTTACAAATGCAGTAACATATATGTTACTATCTTCGACCCCTTTAAGTCTCTCATTCTGTCCCATTAATTCACAAATCTAGAGTCAAAATTAAGAAGGAAAATTCAACTTGTGCTGAATGCAAAATTCACAAAAGCAAAATATTTATATTACTGTTGTGTATGTATGAATATACTGTGCCTTTTACTCGATCAGACCCATCCACACATTCTGCAGACAGCACCAATGAGAGAGAGCTCTGTGCATCATCCAGGCTTGTTCTCAGCCAAAGGCCTATGTCCTCTTGTTTTGTTCTGCCCTTGTCCTTGACCCATTCCTTGCCTCTAACTCCACTCCTGAGTTTGTCTAGCCCCTGACCTTTTAGATTTCATCTTCCACTCCAGACCCTAAATTTATTCCTTAGAACTGGTGACAGATTTAGCATCTTTAGTGTTTCCATCTCCAATGTGATTTTATGCTGATCTTTGTCTACATGTGTTTATGGATGCACACACACTAAGTAACTACCCTCTGGATCAAATCTGCTAGTAGGCATTCACCTAGCCAAAGTGGTCAGAGTTAAACACTTCACCATCCTAAAGGATTAATAACGAAGTCCCCTTCATCCCTAATCTAATCATTCATATTTGACATTATATTCCCTCAACACTCTGCTCTCGTCTAAGTGAGGATCTGGTAATGCAATATAATCCAGTCTGTCACTAGTTCAAGTGTGCTAGTGGAATTTCTCCTAAGAGTTAAATACATATTTTAATTTGGTCTTCTCTGGATTTTGTTATTTAAGTGTTAAAATTTCTGTTAAATGGAGGGAGGACAAGTAATTTGGTAGTAAATGGGGACTCCGGGACTATTAAACCTTTCAGGATGGAGACTCACCCACTCGAAATACTGAGTGAATTTTTTATTTTACCTGTTTTACCACTGAAGAAATCCACAGGTGGGAAAGCAGATGGGGAGTAGAAATAGTACAATGAGACACATGACTACAAATCAACAATATTTTTAAAAATAGGTGCTGTGCATTTACAGCAACATGGATGGACCTAGAGATTATCATACTAAGTGAAGTAAGTCAGACAGAGAAAGACAAATCTCATATATCTCTTGTATGTGGAATCTAAAAAAAACAAAAACAGATACAAATGGACTTACTTACAAAACAGAAATAGATTCACAGACACAGAAAACAAACTTATAAGACTTAACTGCATGAACACACTTTACTGTCACCTTTCTATGAGTACTTACTTAGTTATCACCATTAACTCATAAATAAATGGAGGAACAGAGAAGTTAAGTAACTTGCTCACAACACACAGGTAATAAATAATAGAGCAGGGCTCAGATTTGGGAATTTTCACTCAGAGGCTGCATTTTAATTCTTCTACCAAGCTGCCTATAAAAGGGATGGTGAAAATGAGATACCTCCCAACTCCAGCCCCTGTTCCTTTGAGCAAGTGGGAGACATAATAGCAGTATATCTGTTTATATTTCTCCTTGGGGGGAAACCCTACCATGAACTGGGAGGGGGACGGTGCCTTGTTGGTACGCAGATAAAATGTAGAAAAGAGTGAAAAATGACTACTAATAAAATTTAATCCCAGGAAATGCCAGTTGCCTGCTGTAAGTGCGTATAATTCCTCGGTATTAATGAAAGATAAACACTGAGCCTTCACAGGAAGCTACTTGGTTTGGGTTGCAATAATTTTTGACATTCAGGAAACTGGCACTGCATACAGAAACATAAAGGACTTCTATTGTACTTCTCAGTGGTGATAAAATATTCCAGAAATAAATATTTCACTTTGTTCCCTTCTTAGTCAAATTACCCTTGCTGCTTCAATAGATTTTTCTAGTATTTAGGGCAACCTGTCCTAACCTCAGTTGGAAGGAAATGAGAAAGACTCCCTATATACAAGATAAGACAAATCTAATAGTTGTGTTTGCAAACATCAAATAGCAGTGGGCTCAAGAAGTGTGATGTAAAGCTATCAATTAATTTTGATGTAACTGTATGCACCTGTGAACAACTGCTTAATTAAAGAGGCAAACAAATCTGTCTCAATAATACCTCACATTACTTGCACTTATGTGACTGTCAATTAGCTCGAGTGGATAAACACAATGGAAGAATGCCATGCAGACTTCTGGTAAAGGAAAGAAAAAAAAAAAGATATAACCAGGAGATATGGGAATAAAGAAAGGAGGACCCACAAATAAATATGGACAATTCTCTTTGGCATAAATATCCATTTCAATAAAGGAAATGAAAGTAGATGCTTTATACTGAAAGGACCAAATTCCCTCAATCACTGGAACAAAGAAAATGAAGCTTTCATACACAAATATACATCAAAAGGAAAAAGAAGGGAGCATCTGCGCTGCTTGCAAAGACAAGCTTAGTGCTGGTGTTTTATTTCTATATAAAAGAAAGCAGGATGAATCCCTAGGTTTCTTATCTCTCAAGATAATATTCTACCTCAAGGTCTCTTCCAACAATTTTACTTTGTCCACAGTTCTTTAGTTCTTTCCAGAAAACAAACTTTGGTGAATGGGTTGGGGGAGAAAACGTAAAATTTGTGAGAAGAGTGAATCAAGGCTCCCTCTGGAAAAAGAGATGGGTTATACAAGTTAGTAATTTCCAGTTGTCAGGCCCGGCCCTGCAGTGATTGATTTTGTTAATTGAAAGGAAAGGACTATGGAGTTATGAGATTGAAAACTGAACAGGCAACATTTGAATCATGATGAAATTACGGCCCACCACTAAAAGCCTCCTCCATCCTTTGTTATCACAGGGGTTAGTGAAATAGTCGTGGCTTTTATCCAGGGCTCTTGAGGAAAGTTTCAATGATTTCTCAGGAAACCAGATCAAACATTTGCAGTATTACTAGAGAACAATCCCGACAGCCCTCTGAACCCACAGAGGGTTGGAAGCTTCTTGAGGGCTGGAGTTACATCTTTTTCTTGGTTTCCTGAGTGCCTAATTTAGTGCCTGGCACTAAGTTAAAACAAACTTAAATGAAAATTATCCTTTTTTAAGCCCCCTGTTCCACCCTCACCCTTCTAGTCCTTGAGTTTTTGAGGCAGGGATTAGGTTTTATTTTGTAAGTGAAAACACAAATGTAACTGGGAGAAAGCCAGTCTCACTTAACATAGTGGTTTGCTTTTAAGCCCTTGTTTATCCTGAGATATAAATCTAGAAGAGAAACATTTGAGGGATTGAGTGCCCATAGGCGTGGCCCATGTGTATGACCCAAATACCCATATGACTGTACAGTTTTCTTAACTTTAAAGTAAATGCACCTTTTCTTCTTTCTTTCTTTCTTTTTTTTTTTTTTTGGTAACTTTTGATCCCCTCCACCCATTTCATCCACCCCCTATCCCCCCGACCTTAGACAACCATCAATCTGCCCTCTATACCCATAAACTTGGTTTTTGTTTTCATTTTTTTGTTTTTGTTTTGGCTCCATATACAAGTGAGATCATGTGGTATTTATCTTTTTCTATCTGCCTTATTTCACTTAGCATAATGCTTCAAGATCCATCCATGTTGTCACAAATAGTAAGATTTATTTTTTTAAAGTTTCAATAATATTCCATTGTTTACTACCTTTTCTTCATTTATCCATTGATGAACATTTAGGTTGTTTCCATGTCTTGGCTATTGTAAATAATAATGCAAGAAACATGGGAGTGTAATCTTTTCAAATTAATGTTTTTATTTTCTTTAGATAAATACCCAGAAGTGAAATTCCTGAAACATGGCAGTTCTAGTTTTAATTTTTTGAGGAAATGTCATACTTTTTCCCATAGTGGCTGCACCAATTTACAGTCCTACCAACAGTGCACATGGGTTCTCTTTTCTCCACATCGTAACAGATGTGAGGTGATAGCTCACTGTGGTTTTGATTTGCATTCCTTGGTGATTTGTGATCTTGAGAATATTTTCATGTACCTGTTCATCATCTGTATACCTTCTTTGATAAAATGTCGATTCAGATCTTCTGTTAATTTTTTAATTGGATTGTTTGTTTGTTTTCTGCTATTAAGCTGTATGAGTTATTTATATATTTTGGATATTAAACCCTTGTAAGATATATGATTTGCAAACACTTTTCTCCCATTCAGTAGATTGCCTTTCACTTTGTTGACGATCAAAGGCACATTTTTAAGGCAAACACAAAGTCATCTTTTAAAATAATGCCTTAAATTACTTGCATTTAGGTGTCTGTGATAATATGTATCAAATATAGTCCATCACCTGTCTATGTAAATAAAGTTTTGTTGGAATGCAGCATGCTAATTTGTTTATGTGTTGTCATGGCTGCCTTCATACTACTGTGGCAGAGTCGATTACAACTATCATATTTATCATCAGGCCCTTTATAGAAAAAGTCAGGTAACCTCTGATATAGTTGATGTGATTATAATTTTTTTTTAATGCTTAGCAAATTTCAGGTACTGTGGTGTATCTCATCATCACATTTACAAGGTTTATTTCATTAAATTAACACAACAAATATATGCAGTTGATTTGATTTTTTTTTTTTTTTTTTGCGGTACGCGGGCCTCTCACTGTTGTGGCCTCTCCCATTGCGGAGCACAGGCTCTGGACGCGCCGGCTCAGCGGCCGTGGCTCACGGGCCCAGCCGCTCCGCGGCACATGGGATCTTCCCAGACCGGGGCACGAACCCGTGTCCCCTGCATCGGCAGGCGGACTCTCAACCACTGCGCCACCAGGGAAGCCCAGTTGATTTGATTTTTACCTTCATTTTCACAGTTCAAATTTAGAGAGGTTAAGTAACTAGACTGTTGTTTAGAGACCAACCTATCTTAGAAATCTGCTTTGAGACCATGCTGCTGAGCTGTTAGGTGAAATTCTTGTTTACTCCCTTTGTATTTCAATAATAATCTGTAATTACTTAGGAGGACAATTACCACACAGTTGCTATTGTTGATTATTTGTCCTGCCACCTTCCCACTGGACAGAACTGTGACATGTTCATCTCAATCCCTGCACATATCTCAGTGATTGCAACATTGTACATGTCCTGAACTCTTATTAAGTGAATGAGTGAATGCCCATATTTGTGTATGCTGGTGTAGCAGGTCACTCAGGCTGCCATAACAAAGTACCATAGACTGTGTGGTTTAAAGTACAGAAATGTATTTTCCCATCTTTCTGGAAGCTGGAAAGTCCAAGATCAAGGTTCTGATAGGTTTTGGTCTCTGGTGAGGGTCATCTGCCTGGCTTGCAAATAACAACCTCTCACTGTGTCCCTACATGGTGGAGAGAGAGCTCAAGTGTCTCTTCCTCTTCTTATAAGGGCATTAGTTCTATCTGATCAGGGCTCCACCCTTATAATCTCATTTAACCTTAATCCTTAATCCTTTCCTTAAAGGCACTGTCACCAAGGGATTAAGAATTCAACATATAAATTTTGGGAGACACAATTCAGTTTATAGGAGGTAGTATGGCAGACATTATTGGATGGTTGTCCCAACCTCCATTTTCAGTCCTCTTCCTCCCCATTGTCTGAACCTGTAAGAGTTAAAATTGTTGATTGAAACTAGAGGAGGCCATATGACTGAGATCTGACAAAGAATTGACACCTGTTAGTTCAACCCATTTCCCTTTTTCCTTCTTTCTGCCTGAAACACAAACAGATGATGGGAAAGCTGGAAGGACCCTGGATCCTCAAAGGCATTGATGATCTGCACACCAGTGTAGAACTGCCTATTTCTTGCTTTCTTGGTACATGATACAATACTTGCAGCCAAGCGCAGTCTGATTTGACCTGGCATGAAGGAAATGACTCTATCCTTGTTAGAAGTACTGGCAGTAGTTTTACCACTAATTAGCGCTATAATCTAAAGTAAGCCCTTTCTCTCTGAGGAGTTGAGCTAGATTACTGCTAAAGTTTCTTCCAGCTCTAAAAGTATGTGATTTGATGGTTCACACATTGTGAACCATCAAATGCCCTTACCATGAATACATTGGCAACAAGCCAGAACATTCCCCAATAATACAATAATAATGCTCTTAAAGAAGAAGATTATTGGAAGAGTTTATACGATATTAATACTATTGTTGGCTTTTAAAAATATTTTTTAACCTTGCCTGTAAAATCTTGTTGACCTGGTGTTTTCTCTCTGAGAATTATTTTATAATTCTAATGATTTATTTTCTTAGAGAGAGAACTACGATTTGCTTGAACCAGTAAGAACTGACAAAGAATATCACAGTCTCCCTCCTGTTCTGCTGGTTGATGATGCTGCTCTCCTATGTGTCCCTGTGACTCCCATTGACCCTTAAATATACTGTTAAACACATATTTTAAACATGACAAGATAATCAATAAATCTCATAAATATTGATGTCTTACAGAGGAAATGCATCTTCTACCTGAGATCAGCCTATGGAGTGCAGCCCCCATCCAGTCATTCTTCATAAGTCCTATAGAAAGTCATTGTCACATTATTTTTGCTTTCTTACTATGTCATTATAGTGTGTGTCAAGGATGCCTGTCAAGCACTTGTACCAACAATGTTTTGAAGCCATGACATCATTTTGACATTAATTTCCATTTTTCCATTATTCCATAAGAAGCCCCTAACATCTCTTATTTTATGGCAAGCTTTTTACTGTCTAAGAACTCAGAAATCAACTGTGAATATTGCTTCCATGAAAAAAAAATACAGAAAAAGACAGGTTGGTTGTTAATTGATGTGCTAAGGATTAGCATAATCTTTGTATATTCTGGTAACATGATATACAGTGATTGAACCAATCCCCCCCTTTAAGTCTCTGCCTAATGACACCCCCATTTTTCAATTCCTTAATAGCCACTAGCCTTATGGAAGGAAATCCTTGGCCTCACCAAGTACTTTCATTTCCAGGAATAACTCCAGTGTGAATGAGATAAAATAGTGAGAACCAGTGATTTTTCAGAGTACTTTACACTGTCACCCACCTCATCCAAGTCTGTCGCACTTACAGTAAGTGGTTTCACTAAAATCCTTCAGTTTATTGATGCCTCCTTCATCCTTCATTCCATGTTTGCATCTGGCTCTGTTGGGATGAACTGTATTTAATATAAAGTGCTGCTCTACATCCTGCAGGAAACCAGGTCTGATTCAGGGGAGTGAGAGCTGTAGGTGTCCTTGGAGACTGAAGGCGTGACAGGCTTGTCCTGGTCTTTGAGGAAGCATTTCCTTAACTAAAGGGGCTCGCTGTGCCCAGATAGGTGACAAAATGTAACAGTCCATAGTCTGAAAACAGAAAAAAAGTAGAGGGATTTAGTAGAAAAGTAAAGATGAGTTCTTATCCTAACTGGTGTCTTATTATATAGGAAATAAGTGGAATAAGCATTGCAGTCTCAAGAATTTGATTTGAGTTTGGACATTTAACATTTTTGTAATAAAATTTAAAAATTCAGGGCTTTTTTGATGCTCAAGCTTACGGTAAAGTTTATGGGCTCTGGAGCTAGATTCTCTATGTTCAAAAACTGGTCATGTCACTTACAAGCTATGTGACTTTGGGCAAGTTACTTGGCCCATCTGTGCTTCAGTATCCTCATCTGAAAATGGGAATAAAAGCAGAATCTTACCTGATAACGTTGTTAGGGAGAGAGAGTTAATTCACTAAAGTGTGCCAGGCACTGTATTAACAATAAGTTAATAAGTGCTTATTCAATAAACATTAGTTATCATCAGCCAATGGTCATTTTTTCAGCATTCTTTATGAGCACTTGCTTCTTAGGGATAAAGCACCAAATATTCTCAGTGAGCTACAAAGCAGCATCTGGTCAGACATTCATCCTAGAGACTGATGGCTTTGTGAGGTGTCCACTTGGTTCAGCTGGACTTCAGACCCAGAATTCCCTTTCTGGTATGTTTCCAGTTAGGGTGGGCTAAGAAGGATATTCTCTCAGTAGAGGTGGAGGACAGAAAGGAAGCAGGAGAAACTTTTCAACATACACATGCAGTTATTCAATTATACACTAACCTATGTGCTGCTATGAAGGAACTTTGTAGATGTAATTAAAAGCCCTTAATCAATTGACCTTAAATTAACTGAAAGAGTGGGCCTGACAATTTTATGATTTTTTCATTCTTACCGTCTATTATTATAATTTTTGACACAGTATTTCATAATATGTTTTCTACATTTATCTCATTTCTCATGGCTTCCTCAACACTGGACCACAATGTTCAAATAAAGTGAAGCCCTTCAGAAGAGGGCTGAGTGTGGTCAGTCCCTGAGTGTGGACTCCAAGCTTCAGCTCACGCTCCTGAGACTTCATCTTGCTGGAAATCTTCCTTTCTTGACTGCCTATTCGTGCATTCCAAGCTTCACCTTGTGGAGTTCTAACTTTCTCATGATCTTACCTTCCTGACTGCCTGCCCTAGAGACTGCAGGCCTGCTTAGCCAGTCTCC
Source organism: Neophocaena asiaeorientalis asiaeorientalis (assembly GCF_003031525.2). Lineage (NCBI taxonomy): Eukaryota > Metazoa > Chordata > Mammalia > Artiodactyla > Phocoenidae > Neophocaena > Neophocaena asiaeorientalis. The sequence goes on along the minus strand of NW_020174046.1, from coordinate 1,480,133 downwards.
ACATTTTTGTAAGACTATTTCTTGTAGTAAATCTATCTATCTATCTATCTACCTATCTGTACCTATCTAATCTATTTCTTACTAGTTTTGCATCTCTGGTTGACCCCCTAACTGATACATAGGCTTACCAGAGTAAAATGTTGGCCAAGAATACTACAAATTTGAACTCATTTAAAAATTCAAACCCAGTCTTTGAGACACCTGAAATAATTAACCATGTGGATAAGAATTATAAACTCTTATTAAAATAATTGTGTAAAAGAGAGATAATTCAGTTGCCACATTAGATGTCACTTAAAATACACTGATCCAATGATTAATTATTTGAACATTGGGAACTGGTAGTGAAGCAGCCATGAAGATAGGATAAATGAAAGAAAATGAAAATTAGAAAACAAATGGAAGATTGTGTCAAAAATTATAATGAGAGTGAGGCAGAATAGAGAGATGGTCAGATTTCTAGAAGACTCAGGTTTGGGTAGAAGAGAATTTAATGCAAATGCAAAGAAGGCAAAAATTTTTCAATTTCTTTTTAAAGTATAGCTAAAAAGATGTAGAGCAAAAATGACCAGGGGTATACATAATATGGAAAACTCTAGTGAGGTAATTAATTCATACTATACAGTACATTTGTATTAAATGTTGAATGAAAGAAACAATTAAATAAAATGCATCCAGACAGGTGTCTTTTACTGCTTTCTACAATCTCTCTCTCTCTTTTTTTTAAATTTAGTTAGATACTACCAGAATATAAATTAAATTACTTACTGGAAACAAGTTGAGCACTTTTAGAAGCTGAATGAACTCTTTCAGTAGAGGTTAGTAGAATTTATCACTTTACAGCCTTAGTTTTATCCCTATGACCTTAGATATCAAAAGAACTTTAAAGTAAGTTATATATATATCTTTCTTTTTCTGGGTATTTTGTATGAAATCTGCTTGACAGACCATTTAAGAGGAAGGGAAAATGATGCAATCTTTAAATACAACATAGACAAGCTAAAAATAGGACTTTATTACTGAACACATGGGAAAAGAAAGGAGAAAGGAGGAGAAGTTTGATGGAAAATACAAGGCTGGTATGCTTTGGAAGACAAGGACAAGAGCCTAATTAAACAGAAATAAAGGGTTCAATAACTATATCTTTTTATTACAATGTCTTTTTTATAAAGAAATATCACAATATTAAGAATTTGGAAAAAAATAATTCCCTATCAACCCAGGATGCCATTCTGTTATCATTTCCTTGCTTTGTACTTGATGTTGAATTTTTGGAATGTATTATTTTAAATTGGGGCAAGGCAGGAAAATAATACACTCTCCTCCCCTTTGTATTCTTTAGTAACTGGAAAGAAGGACCTCCTCTTGTCCTAACGCTGCAACTCTGGCTCTCTGCAGCCTGGCTGTCATGAAACGTGGGAGTCATGAAGGAAGAATTTGGCCCAAAGAATATGAGCATAACGTGTGGATGATTTACTGTCAAAGGATAGTTATGCATAATTGCCAGTCATTGGGGCAACTTTCTTAACATCAAAGCATATGTTTTTGCTTTATATACCAATGCAAATACAACTTTAACTCATTCACTGGTGCAAGTTTACACTCTGGTATGTGTGAGTTTTCCTTAAATTGACTTTTTATCTTTTTAAGGGAAGTAGTATATTTGTGTTAAAATACGATGGAATGCAGCATGATGGGTTAGACAGAATAGTGGAGGATTGAGAGTCCTGAGTTCATTTTTAGTGCAATGAATTTTTTCTTGCCTTTTACAGTGATACACAGGCAAATTGTCAATAGAGGAATCATTACTCGATACCAAAAACTTCGAAACAATCTTGATCACACTGTTCCCTGGTCAGTCAACAAATTGAATATGCAGGCTATAGCTCATCCTATACTAGAATCTGTGTAGAAGATACAAAATATTAATGACATCAATAACTAGCCTTTGTATACTGCTTGATAATTTTAAAAAGGCTTTGGCATTCATTATCTAATTTAACTCTCAACACGTAAAGGAGCAGAAGCATATGAGGCCTTCTTGAAGATAGACTGCTGCACCTCATCACCCTCCCCCCTCCCCCCCCACCCTGTCCCCTGCCTCTTGTTTGCAGAAAAGCTTTAGCCTTTGAGGTCTTCCCTGGGTTCCAAAGAGCAAATTTAATCAGAGAGCTGAGAAAATGCAAAACAAAGGAAAACAGTCAAGCAAGACAACATAATAGTTTAGCCAAAAAACAAAGTCAAGGACCTTTGGTCCCTCCTCAAGGGCTATAGAATATGCTGAACCATATCCTTGAGTTGTTTTGCAGATACTAAAAACTCCACCAAGTGGAAAAAGTTAACTGCATGCTGATTACCAGCACATAGAACCCAGACCAGTTGGAACCAGAAGGTTGATGACATTCACTCCTGAAATGTCACTCCTTTACCTCACCACCGGCCAATCAGAAGAATGTCCACAAGTTGATCAGGCACCCCATAATCCCCTCCCTCACACTGCCTTTAAAAACCCTTCTCTGAAAGCCATTAGGAAGCTTAGGTCTTTTAAACGTGAATTGCCCATTCTCGTTGCTTGGCTCCATGTTGGGTACCTTGAAATATACGCTGTACTTTCCTTCACCACAACCGAGTGTCAGTAGATTGGCTTTACTGTGTGTCAGTGAGAGGACTCAAGTTTGGTTCCGTAATAAACATACTATATGAACTATGTATACCTAAGCTTCAAACCTTTTATTAAAATTTACAAGATGTACAGTAAATAAATAAATTAAACCCTCTACAAAGCAACAAATATGAAAATAAATTAGTATATAGATCGAGTAATTTATGTAATAAATTAGTATATAGACTGGATGCATGGGTGATTATGAACCTATATACTTATAGTGAGTTTTCACATCATGTAATTTGTGCATACTTTCTTTTGGAACGATTTTTTGAACTGACTTATGAAAGAAACGATTTTTTGAGTTGACTTGTGAATGAAAATATTTTCATTTTGGAGATGTTTTGGTCAAAATAACTATTATCCAACGTTCAAAATGATTTTTGATTGTCTTCTAAAAATTCAAATTTGCCTTTAAAAGATGCAAATTGTGAATTTAAAAAATGCTATGAGGCTTAAATCGAATTTGAAAATATGTACATGTACATATATACTACCACTGGGGAAATGTTACCTTCATTTAGATATGTAACTAAGTCCTCTAATATTTGTTACAAAATTTCATACCCTAACACATTTCTATGCCTCAAACTTAAAATATAAAATAAAAGGCTAATCAAAAAACACCAAAGATGCCCTCAAGATAGAAGAGAGTTGAGGATTATTTTTACTGGAATGATACCTGATTTGATGATATCTGATTTGATACCCTGATGGGGAGTATAACTGAAGAGATTGTTTTGGATAGAGGAGAAGGTATACAGCTCCTTGAAGGAACGCATTATCTAATTCTATTTTGAGTTTTCCGTCCAAAAGCACCATGTCCTAGGACTGAACTACAATGTTCTAGTGAGGATTAAGCCCCTCAAAACCAAAGGCCCAAAAAAAGAACACAAAAAATTGGAATTTAATAGATCAGACTCAGAAACACAATGACATGGTATGAAATAGAGGTCACAAACTGAGCCAGAAGGATCTGGGTGTGACTCTACAGATGGGCTGCCAGGAAGCTCAATTTTGTGACACATCTCTCTCAAGTGTAAAGAGCATTATTATGGCAATTGTTCTATGTAGTAACTTTACTACTGATGCTGCCTTAATTGTCTACACTTATATTTTTTTGCCTTTTTTTTTTTTTTTTTTAGTTATTCAAAAATAAGTTGATATTGTTGTATCTTTACTGTCCACTATGAATTCACCTCAGGACAAAGATAAATATAAGATAAATTATACATTAACTGGTTTCACTGAATGGATGGTGAGAAAGGGTCATACCATCAATTTGAAATACATGAAAAAGGGGAAGCACAATGTTTAAGTTACTTTGGCTGAAAAATGATGCAAATGACCTCATGATAGCATGTACTTGACTACCTGTTTGGGTTTCTTCCTTCCTTTGTCTTCAAGGCCCAATTAATTTCTGCTTTTGAATTCATAAGAGCCAGATAATAATTGATGCAACTGAGTGACAATTAATTCCATAATATCTATAGATAGAATCTATATCATATTTGTGGAGGGTGGCAAGTAGATAGGCTAAAATGAGAATCTTAAAGGTGATAGCAAGAAGCATAACTTGCTCATTCAGTCATTTAGCAAATATTTATTGAGCTTCTAGCACATACCAGGCACTTCCCTGAAGAGTGGAGAGACAGAGGTGAATGAGAAAATCAGAGGCTCTACCATCCTAAGGTCATCACGTGGAGGGGATGGCACAACACAAATGCTCAACGTGTTAGAAGAAAATTGTCTTTAAGGAAAAAGTTTATAAAAGCAAAATGTAGAGTAGACTAGAGCAGATAGGTCTGGGGATAAGGTCATGAAAGAGAAAGAAAGCAAAAAAGACATTGGTATTTTCCAGTGTTAATTTCCAAAAATAAGTAATATTCAACTACTTAGCCTGAAGACCTAGAAGATTTAGTAAGTTAGAAATGGAGGATATGATAGATGTTAACTAGAATTATTGTGGTGATCATTTCACAATATATACAAATATCATTAGGTACACCTGAAACTAATATAATGTTACATGTTCATCGTATCTCAAGTTTTTTAAAAAAGGAAATCTTTTAACAACAATTTTAAAAAAGTGAAGGGAATTGGGAGAATTATTTGTCAGAAGAAAGGGGGTGTATGAAATAAGAATGATTTTCCACATAACAAGTTTCTGTGCAGTAAGCAAATAGAAGTGTGGGTGGAGGAAATTGTGGAGAAGAAGTGTATAGAACAGCATTAAATGTAATTATCAGAGACAGCAGAAAGTCCCCTTAGATCGCCAAGAAAATCATCGAATGAAGCATCGAAAGAAAACACTTTTCACCCAAATATGTACTTATCCAGAAAAGCTAATTTTGCCACTTGAGTACAAAGCATTTACCTTGTAAATACACATACTTGATTTCTTTTGCAAATAGTAAATAGTAAAAGGCACGAAGGCCAAATACAGATATTAACGTTTCTTCGATATATTCTTTGACTTTGTTAATTAAGAAGTTAAGACAGATAATGAACCTCAATTTTCTATATCCCTATGCAAGTAACTGTGAAAACATTTGGGCCACTGGAATGTTGCTTATTATACGCAAAGGGAAAATTCCATTTTAAATATTGATTTGAGCTGCCCAGTTCTGATTGCTGCCTCTGAATTATCACTTCTTCCCTAGTCAGGCAACTGAGTTACTGAATCAGAACTCTGCAAAGAAGCAAAATCTCCATCTTGTAAGGACACGAGGAATATGACTGCCAATGCAGGTCAATCAAGTTATAATGGGCTCTAATTAGCACTCTGCAAGCTGTTAAATTCTTTACCTGCAGCTGAATGGCTGTTAAAAAGGTGTGATATTTTTTCTTTCCTTTGAAAACATCATAGAGTTTAAAATTTTTCCCCAATCTCTTTCTTATACCTTCATGTCCATAGAAAGAACCAAAAAAGAAAGAGAAAATGTGGTTAAGATTCAAAAGGTTGTTATTTTGCAACCTGTTGGGATCATTGGATACCTACATGGCTTCTGTCCCTCAGTTTTTAGGTCTGTAAAATGGGATAGGAACAAAAATACCTACCCTGCAGAAGCATGGTGAGGAATAATTATTGAATGTTTATCATGCTCTTTGAAGATAAAGAACATGATTCATGTGCTAAGGTGTTATAATCACAAGCCTAAACCCAGGCAGAAATATCAGAAAAATTAAAGCTAGCTTTGAACAAAGAGAAAATTTATTATTGATGAGTGTAGTTTTATATTTCTGACACTAACACAAATTCCACAGAATTAGAGATTTAAGGCAAAATTATAAAGAGATCACTTCTCATTTTACTCCATCTCACATGACTTCTGATCTTGAACTAGAGAGCATAAAGCAATCTGTGCTTGAAATGGACATATTTCTCAGACGGTTATCATTGTTCCTTACTCATCCACATGGAAAAATTAATTTAGTACATGCAGGTGTAAGTGTAATTGTGCATGAAAAATTATTTACAAAAGAAAGCAAAATGATCCACTAATCATATTTGTGTTTGGTGTCTCTTTTCACTTCCTTTTTGTGTTATATAATTATAATTATGGTCTTAGAAAATTTAAGTCACGTTGTGTTTTTTCTGGTGTCTATTTCAACTTAGAAACACTTCCACATTAAAATTGTCATCAGTGAACATGTGAATACCCATTCGATGATTTACACTTTAATAGATCCTATTTGGAACTAAATAAGAAAAGAAAAACTGTGTCAAAACTTTCATGTATCTCAAATTTAATTGAGACAATATAAATACAACAAAAAGTGTCCAAACTTGCCAAATATCGAAAACAATAGACTTGTTCTCAAAGAAAAATGATGTTGGCCAGGAGAGGGGAAAAGAAAATGAATTTTTCAAATTTGTGTTTATATTACTTATTCTATGGCTTTTTTTTTTCTTACTCTTAAGTGTTGAGAGACTTTTAAAAAGCACCAATGAAAAAGAATCTACTGAAAAAAAATCAGTAATTGAAAACTCAGTAGTTGAAAAGAGAGAAAAGTTAAGAACCGGAAGTGCCAGATCATTGAGTAGGACTTGCCTGCTGCACTCCGTGATACTAGCAGCCAGGTCTTAAAGTGTCAGCTTCTATGGATTAGCAACTGCCACATGTATATTCTCTCACTCAGGGTACTTGTCCTGAATTTCAGACCTATATTGAAATGCTTACAGGTCACCTGCAATTGCATGTCCTGCAGGCACTTCAAAATCTTTTGTATAAAACTGAATGCATTAAATTCCCTAACTTTGTCCTGCTGTATCTTACCTCAGTTAGTGGTTCTGCTATTCTCATAAAACGTCGGCTTAGAAACCTGAGCTTCACTCCCTGACTACCCACATCTATTCCATCACCAGGTCATAACAGTGTTACTTCCTAAGCATTGCTCAAATTTGTCCCCCATCCTAGTTTATGTCACAGTCATTCTTTGGCTAAAGGAGGGTGTTTCACTTAGATGTCTTTATTTCAAGTAAGAGAAATGACTTCAACTTTCTGAAGCAAAGACCAAGAGTTTATGAATAAGATCGAAGGTAGCTTTCAGAATCCCAGGGCAGGCTGAAGAATTTGGCTTGAGAAAGAACAGGAAAAGGAATTGAGGCTGCAGGAGTGAATAATGGTGCCTCTGTTGATTTGAATGAAAGCCAAAAAATTTTGGAATTTTTTGGTCATTTATCTCAAGGGCAAAACTCTATTAATTGAATGTGATTTTCCTAACTTGAGCCTGGTGCCCAACTCTTGGCCACATCTAGGTGCAACATTTTGAGGGGGTTCTTAGATGCTGAGCAGGAAGCCACTATAAGATGTGATATCCTCCTTCCTAAGTCTCCTTGTTTCCAATATGACATCCCTCCCTCTCCTCATCCTGCTCTGCACAGAGCGACCTTCCTGAATGTAATGTATGTATAATGAATGTAAAGAGAACAATGTTATTCCACTTAAAACCCTGCAATGGCTGCCTATTTATCTCAGGAAAGCAATCCTCACATCTTCATGAACTGGCCCCTCCTTAGATAAATATCTTCAATTTTTGCCATTCTAATCCCTCTCTCCCCCTATGAAATAGCACAATTTGTCTCAGGACTTAATGAAGCTCAGGTTCTTTAAGTCTCAGTGCAGAAAGAATTCAGTGAGGGACAAAGTGGTAGGTAAGAAATAGATTTATTAGTATAGGACACTTATGAAGGACACAAGTGGGCAGGCAAGAGGGCTCTGCCCCAAGAACTAAGTGGGCTACATTTTTATAATCAAATGAAAAGTGGGGAGGGAGAGAAGTGGGTTTTCCAACTTCTTCCTCTTCCTTTGTAAAGATGTTGTGGGAAAATGGGGTGTGAGAGGGTGGTCACATCCCAGGTCTCAGGCAAGTTTCTGGGATGGGCCGCAAGTGAGTGTCCTTGGCCTCATGCAGGAAAGAATTCAAGCGTGAGCCATAGTATGTGAAAGCAGGTTTACTGAGAGAGATACATATTCCATAGGCGGAATACAGTCCATCTCAGAAGGCAAGAGTGGTCTTGAAATACGGGATGGTTAGTTTTTACGGGCTGGTTAATTTCATCAGCTAATGAGTAGGAAGATTATTCCAACTATTCTGGAGAAAGGGCAGGGATTTCCAGGAATTGGGTCAGTGCCCACTTTTTGGCCTTTTATGGAGAGCCTCAGAACTGTCATGCTGCCAGTCATGGTGCTGGTGGGTGCGTCATTTAGCATGCTAATGCATTACAATGAGCATATAATGAGGCTCAAGGTCTATTGGAAGTCGAATCTTCTGCCATCTTGGTAGGTTCTAACCAGTTTTTGTCACATCCTCTATGGCTATGTCATTCTTTTAAAGGTGGTGCCCTGCCCCCTTCCCTCCTATCTCACCTATACTCTCATGGCTTCCCGCCACACTGAACTTCTTTTGAACCATTCCATACCTTTTCTTTAGGATCTTTTAAAATATTCTCTTCCTAAAACTATTCACTCTCCTCTTCGCCCCGCTCCTGTGTCCCATGTCACCTTTCCCAGCATCGTTCTGTATTAAAACTGAAGGTATATGTATTTGGTTTCCTTCCTTGATATAGTGGATTGAATAGTGTCCTCCAAAAATTCAGATCTGCTCAGGACCTCAGAATACATTCTTATTTGGAAATAGGGTTTTTGCAGGTGTAATTAGTTCAGGTTCTGGAGAGGAGCTCATCCTGGACTTAGAGTGAGCCTTACATCCAATGATTGGTGTCCTTATAAGAAGAGCACAGAGGCAGAGGGAAGACAGAGATGAATGGAATAACCAAGGTCACGCGCCCCTGGAAGCAGAGATTGGATTAATGCTGTCGCAAGCCAAGAATTGCCTTGGGCTCTGAGACCCTGGAAGAGGCAAGGAAGAATCCTCCCCTAGAGACTTCAGAAGAAGCATGGTCCTGCTGACACTTCAATTTCAGATTTCTGGCCTCCAGAACTGTGAGAGAATATATTTCTGTGGCTTTAAGTCACCAAGGTTGGGATAATTTGTTAAGGAAGCCTCAGGAAACTAACCCACTTGACAGTACACTCTGTAAGTACAGGAAAAGAATTATTTTGTTTAATTTTGTATCCTAAGACCTTAGCATAACTGTCATATAATTGACTTTCAATAAATATTTGTAGAAGGAGTAAATAAAGGCAAGTTCATCCTGTCTTCCCCACATCTCTAGTACACTAAGTATTGGCTCTATCCTAACCCATTCCCAACCCCATCCTGAGTGATATCATTTCTCTGCCTTAGTAATCCACAGACACAGTAGATTAACACCTATTAATACCTATTAATACCTACTCTTAAATAGTACCTCGGGAATATTTAAGATAAAGTACATGTGGGAGAATATACCTCCAAGTAAGATTTGCATTTTATCTAGAAAAGAAAACAAAGGCTTAAACTAGAGAAAAAAATCTCTTGGTGTAGGATTTCACATCTAAGCAGAAAATATAGGAGATATTGTCTTAGACAAAGGAGATAAACTTGCCTTTCTGAAATTGTCTCCTTTTTCAGATTCTGTAGATTATATGACCTTGTCTGACCCCAATCTTTAGCACATAGATCTTCTAGTTAATAATTTTAAGATTTTACCAAGCAGACACAAATATCTCAAATTCCAGAACAACATCTTCTGGGTAAAAGATTAGTAATTTGATTAAAAAAAACTCAAAACAGGAAACAGTGCCTATCTAGTTTCCTGCACAAAGGTAAATAACTGATGATAGACTCTGCCCTGGAACTAGACAGAGCCTCTATTTTGAATGCCTCTTTGCAGGACATTGGCAATATTGATTGACTCAACCTGCTTTCAATACTCATATGCTAAAAGGATATCAGTTCATTTGGAAGCCACAAAGACATAAGCAAGCTAAAATAACAAAGACCTGCCTGTGGATTCAGATCTCCACACCCTTTGTGGGGCATACGTGCACACACACATACAGACACACACACTGAATGTTACGTAAGGTATTTCGTTCTAAGTATATCAATTAGAATTAAGAAAAGAGTTGAACTTCCAGGGTTATTAAGAGCTCTTTACTCACCAGCTCCATCATTCATTGTCCAATCTCACAAATGGAATCACAAAAGCTTGTGGAGGCACAAGCACTCACCCTAAAGAGCTATATATTCTGTGTTAATATTCCAATTTTGAAAATTCCTTAGATGACACATTTTAAGATTGCCTTGCAGGTAGAGTTTATGTTGAAGCCCTCTGGCATCTCCTAACAAAATGTATATCACTTGTCACTTATTATTGTACATCAGAAAAGTCTGAAAATTTCAGGAGTAGGCATTTTAAAATGTAGTTTATAATATGCAGGCAACAAGCTCTAACTGGGTAAAAGTGTTTTTAAAAATTCTATAAATTAATGATATACTTGAGTATAAAAATGTAGACTCCAATTGTCTGCCTTATGCCAAAAACAAGTTTTCTGGAACTTAAGATATATAGTATGATTTTTAAAAATAAATTTTTTGCTAGAAAGCAAGTATTATAAATTTTGATCGTCTTTGGAAAAATAAGAAGTATCACTTATCAATTCAGCTGTTTTTCAAGCGATGCTTAATTGAAGAAACTTAAAATGTTTTGCTGATGACTGAAGGAAAGCAGATTGGCTTAGAAAGTTGATTGGGAGCTTGGAAGTATTACAAAGGAATAATGTTACACATGTACCCAGCTAATGCAATGAACAAGTTCTAATTCACTGGGCTCCAATATTCTGTATATGCCCAAGGGAAATGTAGACCCAGACTGCCTGAGGGAAATTTGGAATATTGAGATTTGGAGGAGGAATCAGGCACGTGAGCCGCCTTCTGATTCCTGGCTGAAGTGATAAGGTCATCTCCTTCTCTCATCTCCCTCCCCCATGTTTGGTATGTCACAGCAATGTTTCTCACCTATTTAGGCAAATAAGCTGAAAAATAAAGGCCAAGGAGAGCGTGGTCTTTTGAGCTGCTCCATTTTGGAATGGCAACTCAAGGATGTTACTGTATTTCCTTGAGGGATATATGACAGCCACGACCTGAACAATTTCTCAATTGTTGGACCCTATCCTGGGGAACCTAGCCTCTCCCATCTCTGCTAACTGCTCACCTCCTCTCTGTGCTGAGTCTCCTCTCTACTAGGTTTTATTTTGTACAAAATATCACTTTTTTTGTCATACACCTCTGCCCCCGTTTACTATATTATCTGCTGTCCTTCACAGGGATATACTTAATTAGTTTACCAAAGGGAAATTCCTGGATAATTCAGATGACTTTCTATTATTTCACACCCAACAATCCACTCTTGTAAACAATATTTTCACAGCAATTCTGATTTGGAGTCATTATAAGGTCTCCTGCTTATAAAAGCAGGGGACAGGAAAAGTTGACAGTTAAGGGACACTTTTCCAGACACTTGATCCAAATGCCCTAGAGAAATTCTGATTAGCTCGGCTTAACCTTTATGTTGAGTTTCTTGAGCCAGGTTTTTATCCCTAGTCCAGTAAACTCTGGTAGGGAATGGATAGGGCAAGACATTGGTTAAAACTAGATAATAGAAGCTGTTTTTGAAAAAGAATCTCTTTTAAATGGACAGAGAAACAAAGACTTCAACTGGAATTCAACATTCAACTGGCCCAAATCCCACGCTCCCTCCATTCCATTATATCATAATGATTGCTTTTGTCTGTTTTCTTGATTTGACAGGCACGTCTTGGTGATTGCATTGGCTTTCATGGTTTTAACTACCATCTATACCCAGTTCTATATCTCCAGTGATGACCCCTTTCTGAATCTTAAACTTGAAACTAACTACCTGTTAGATATAGTCATTGGGGTGGCCTAGAGATCACATCAAACCACACTTATAGAGTTACTCTGAGAATGAGAACTAATTCATTTAAAGCATTGGAAACATTGCCTGAAAGAGTAGATATCAATAAAATGGAGTGTTTATTTTTACTGTTTCCATCATGAGGCTCATCACTCCATCCCTACCAAATCTATCCTTCCTTTGTATCCTCCCAGCTCAGGTAACTCACTGCCGCTCACCCAGCTGACCACACCAGAACCCTGGGTGCCATGCTGAATCCTTTCCTCTCTGCCATCCCACACATCCTACTAACTGTATCTACCAAATATTATTTGAATTTTTATGTTCTCAGGTATTACCATCAATGCTGTCCTAAAGGCCCAAAGGGAAAATAAACATTTCTGAGAAGAAAACAACAGTAGCAGGGACAAGGCCATTGATAGCAGAGTCGTGCCATTGACGGCACGACAGCACGAGATAAGGAGTGCTGAGGTAACGAAGTGGAAGAAAGTCTGGCAGAACCAGGAAGGTGCTGACTCAGCTCAGACAATGACTGAGACCGGGGGTCTGCAAGTGCAATTAGATGAGCACAACATGATCAAGCTCTGACTTCCCACAAGGAACATCAGACAACTGAACTGCAACCCTCTGCATGCTCATGGGGGGGCGGGAGAGGGAGTGTTGACCATGTGGTACCTTAAAAAGGAGGCCCTGACTTTGGGACTCTTAATTTCATTTTCTTGTTATGATTTTTTTTTTTTTTTTTTGCGGTACTGCTGTGGCCTCTCCCTTTGCGGAGCACAGGCTCCGGACGCACAGGCTCAGCGGCCATGGCTCACGGGCCCAGCCGCTCTGCGGCATGTGGAATCTTCCCGGACCGGGGCACGAACCCGTGTCCCCCGCATCGGCAGGTGGATGCTCAACCACTGCACCACCAGGGAAGCCCTCTTGTTATGATTTTCATTTGAGTATTAGAAACACCATCATACCTCATCCCTAGAATTATGCTGCCTCCCTTTAATTGTTTGACCAAGTGTAGCAAAAGAAAACAAATGAGATCTCTCTCAGTTCTGTTTCACACTGCTGAAACACTGTAATTTCATAAGGAATTTACTACGTCCTAAATAGGAAAAAAGGAAAATGATTACAGAAATATAAACATCTTCATCACAATTATTTTTCTAAGTTATCGGGTTTTGACTCCACATTATGAATTTAAGATTCAAAATACCAGTATAGCTTGCCTTTTCTCCCAACCCCAGCCTGTCTCCTCTTGGGAGATGAAATCTTATCTTTCACCTGCCTAGGACCAGTCTCCCAGACAAACTGAATCCTTTTAGTTTAGTTTTTTTTTTTTTGGTTTAAGACAAAATTACAAATTCTAGGGAGACCACTCTGGGTGTCTCCATTCCTTTCTAGTTCCTGATCCACGATACCTGACCCTTCAGAGATAATAGCAGGAAGATTCCTATGACTGATGCCACAGTGCCGCTGCTCTTCCCAGCTCAAGAAGAATGCTAAATCTCCTCTCTACTTGAGACTGGACGCTCTGTGGGGCCTCATCAGAGTTTCCCTATTTTGAAATCTATATCTAACACAGCCTTAATGTTGTAATATTCATGGAAACTAATTAAACCCCCAAATCACACTGATACAGTATCTTCACAAACACCTCCAGGACCTGCAGTTAGATTATTTTCATGAAATCATTCTGCAGCAAAGTATATGTTAACAGTTGAAAGCAACCTTTAAAAACAGTTAGTCTAATGTACTTGTCCTAAAAATAAGAATTCTCAAATCCAGGAAACTCAGCTACTTCACCCCATCCCAGGATCTCCTCCTCTCACTAATCTTACTAACTCCTACCATTACTAACCATATCTTTGGTGTCCCATAGAGAGATCTGTGAGCAGCCCAGATCTGTTGATAGCTTACATCCCAGGCTCTTTCAAGTAACTTCCTTTCATCTTTACGATTTTATAACCCTGTCTCTAAACACATTCTTACATCTAACTTTGTCCTTTACTTCTGGATCTTTATTCACACCTTGGAGCCATTTCTCTAACATGACCCTTTAATTTTATTTAGGTGTGTTTTTTGTCCTGGCCCCTGACCACTGCCCCAACACTGCCCTGGTTGTTGATCCAAACCTTCTGCCATCCTAGTCAAGGCCCCTATGACACACTTGTTCATGTAATCCAGTATCTTCCAAATCTAATTTCAGAAAGAGTCCCCTAAATTGATACATTTATTTGTGTATTTACTAAATGTGAGGGTGTACCACATTAAAGTTTTAATATCTGTTAATCTTGATCATGCTATTGATATAATCTTTCTTTTAGAGTCAGTATCGCAGAGCAATTAAGAACACAGGCTCTGTGTGGTACAACGGGAAACATATATCAATATTTGTTCCTTTTTCCTGGTTCCTGGTACAAGGCTTCTAAAACCCTTAAAATATCCAGAGTGATGAGTGTCTTTTGTATGAGATGACTGGTGCTTGAGGGCCCCTAGATAGCTTGAAGATGGGGCCTGGTCACCAGAAAGAACAAGACATGATTAGAGAATCAAAACTTTCAGACCCATCCCCTATCTCCCTGGGTTAATGGCCAATGGCCAGTGATTTAATCAATCGTGCCTACATTATGAAACCTCCATAAAAATGTTTAAAAACAATTGAGTTTCAGAGAGTTTCCACATCAGTGAGCACATTGAGGTGCTGGGAGGGTGGCATACTGGAAAAAGGCTTGGAATCTCGATGCCCCTTTCCCCATTCCTGGCCCTATTCACTCTTCCATTTGGTTGTTACTGAGTTATATCCTTTATAATAAACTGGTAATAGTAAGTAAAACCACTTTCTTGAGTTCTGTGAGCTGCTCTAGCAAACTATTGAACCTAGGGGCAGGGTCCTGGGAACCCCAAATTTTTGGCCAAGTCAGACAGAAATGTGGGTAACCTGGAACCCAGTGCAGTGAGGGAGGTCTGTGGGACTGAGCCTTTAAACCTATGAAGTCAGACACTAATCTGGGTAGTTAGTGTCAGAATTGGATTAAATTGTAGGATACTCAATTGGTGTACAGAGTTGGAGAATCAATTGGTATGAGGAAAAATCCCACACATTTTGTGTCAGAGTGTTGTGAGTGAAGCCAGCTTATCCAGATTTCTAAGGTTCAAATCCAGATTTCACCAATTATCAGCTATGTGGCTGAACAGGGCAAGAGGAAGACATTTAGAGATCTAAACACTGAAAAAATTTAAATACCCAATTCTAAGTGGGATTTCAAATAAAAACAATTCTAAACCAATAAAATAATCCTGAAGACCACTGCAATGCATTTAAGAAGGAAAAAAAAAAGATTTTTCTAATTATTTATCCTTAGATTTTTTTCCTTGGATGGTACAATAAGCATGTGCTCATTTTGCTTCCTGGGACCGAGGCTTCCAAAATAAGCCCTACTATTAAAAACCACTTTGCAAAATATATTTTTCATATCCCACTCATTCTTATGCTCTGTACCCTCTTTATTTCTCACCAGCTTTGACCTTAGCTTTACCACCATTGTATTTGGAGTCTTTCATGTATCCCACATACATTGGATATTTGTAACTCTGATCCTGGCTGTTGACCATGCCCTGGTTTTTCAAGAGCTAGGCTTTGTCTCTCTTATTAACTGCCAAGCCATCCTTGATTTTGTGTTTTTGACTTCCATTTTAGAACTAAGAATTATAGCAACAGTATTATTTAGCTTATGTTGGGCTAAATTTGAAAATCTACAACAAATCAAAGCAATGTCTTTGTAAAGTTAATACATTATTACAGCCTACTGATTAAGACATTTTGTGGCATGGACTTGCCAACATGAAGATGCTTCCTGGATATTTAAGATGTTATTGACTTCTAAGCTTCTGTTACTACATTAAGATGAAAATTGAATTTGGCATCTTTTGCTCTTGCTTGTTTCAGCTTTCTAAAATCCTTGTGGTAGCACTGGGACTGTCAAATCTAGTCTTGCCCAGCCTCCTCTCCCAGCTTTAATTAAGGAATAAGCCAATTAAACTCTTTCCCAGGAATCTGAATTTCTATGAAGTTACAAATGATGAAATTTATTCCATTACCAGTTAGTAAAAGAAACTATCCATGAGTTCCTGACTGAGATCCCCAAAGCTGCATATAATTCCTTTCAATACTCAGTTTTAGTTGTTAAGCTTTTCCTTTGAGTATATGAGTTACCTAGTACCCTTTCCATAAAGCCCTTTTTGTTTTTCTTTCTGTTTCATACAACCAAAGAATTCTAACTGAAACAAAAAGTTTTTCATTAATTTTTACCATTGACATATCTCCTTCAAGTGTCAGAGCTATGCTTAATCTCCAAATGCCAACAGGCATTGAGAATAGTGTCACATTTAGAATAGGTCGATACATATCAACAAAGGCGACTTTTGTAGTTATCGCAGGAGTCAAGTTTCAAGATCACTTCTATACTCTGCCTGTGTAATGTACACATAGGATATGATCAGAAGTCTCTTTGAGGATCCTTCTTCATAGATAATGTTGCATTCTTGGTTATATAAGCATTCATGCAATGATGGATTTATTAATACATGATACACTGCAAGATTTGTTTCTATGCTTATGACAGTCCTGTACTATCTATCTACAATATACCAGATTATATTGGTTTATTCTCCATAAGCACAGAAACAAAAGAAGTAATCATCATGAAAAAAATCAGTAGATTTAATTACTTTAAAATTTTAAAGTTCTGAATATCAAAAGAAAATATTCAAATCTTTTGATTTAGTAATTCTACTCTTAGAAATTCAGTCTCTGTTTTCCAAATATTAGGCAAAGTTGGCAAACAATCTAAATATGTAATAATAAGGAGAGTTGTGTTATTCAATGGAGTTTTACACAGCCACTCAAAATGCTCATATTCTGGCATAGAAATTTGGAAGACAGCTGAAGTTTACATTCTAACTCCACCACTTTCTTCAAAGACCTTGGGCAAATTACTTGACCAATTTGTGCCTTATTGCTTTCCTCTGTAAAATGGAGATAGCAGTAATGCACATAATATTGTTATGAGATTTAAATGGATTACTATATGTAAAATTATTAAAATAGTGCCTGGTGCAAGCACTAAGGAAGACACAAAACTGTATATGTTGTGTGATTATAACTTTGTTTAAAAACGAAATAGAGTACAATTTAAAATTCTAGAGAGATTCCTCAAGGTTTAAAAATTATTTAATGGGACAGTGGAATTGTGGCTGATTTTTTTCCACCAAGTTTCTTTATTTTTTTTAAAGACATTTTATAATGAAAAAATAGGACTTCCCTGAATCACTTTTTATGCTAATCAAATCATTTGATTAACTGCACAAAATTACATATATAACATCATCAACTCTCATGTAGCATCATCGAGAGTTAAGAGGGTGTCAATCAGAGAAACTTAGATTTCAAGTCATTTCTAATATGTCAAAATGACTTTTCTTTCTAGAAAATAGATCTTGATCAGAAAATCACATTGTTATTATTCCCCGGAGAAATTATGTCCTTTTGTGTATGCTATACTCAGTCCATACTTTCACATACAAGCTTCGGTTAAAATCAATGTCTGATGACTTTAAGTTAATTTTAATACAGAAAACATGTTAAAGGAGTGTATAGCACATGCCAGGACTACTCAGCATAACTTAAGGGAGGATAACGAATCCTTGGGAAGACACCAATCATCCCTGGTCAAGATCTATGTTAATTTTCAGAGAAGCTTTTAAGGGAAAGATTTTCCGATTTGGAAAACACTTCAAAAGAACTTAAAGTGCTCTTGGGTCTGGTTGAAACCTCATTTGCAATGATCAGAGCTGTGTACCAGCTATACTATGATTTCTGATAATGGGTTCTGCTTTAATTTCTGTTGTTTCAGGAACTTCTGTAGATAAAGCTCATCTAAACTTGTCAGTCTTATCACTCTGAGATGGTTAGAGCGTTAGAAGCAGACTAATTGGGATGGCTTAACACTGGCTATAGGAGGAGAAAATCCTCCATGACTTACCCCAGAAAAATAGTTACCACTCACTGAGTGCTTAGAAGGTGTCCAATATCTTACCTAATGTGAATGGTTTGACGTGAAAACTCCCAATGAAGCTTTACGACCTTTCTTTGTTTCAACCAGCTTTTTCCCAGGACTTCTTAAGGACCAAGAAGAAAGGCACAACCTTTTTTCAAAGTTTGTTTGCTCCTGCCTACTATCTCTTCCCACACAGAAACATCAATAAAATGAGATAGAGATCAGGGAGCAGAGGACCTTCTACTGAGATCCTTGGCTCAAGGGCATAGATTCCCATAGATTAAAGGGCTACTGGAGAACTTCCCTGGAGGCAGCCTAGGCTGACCACTAGCCAGCTGTGATATTCCTCTGCAGACAGGACAGCACAATACTCCATTCTGATGATGTGTGCCAAAATCCAGGATCTGTACCTATGTGGGCCTTCCTTTCCTCTGTGTGCATCAAATTGATTACTTGAAATTTCTTGTTTCTTTTTGTTATTTCAAAAACCACTTTTGGGAATCTGCCTGATAGCCCAGTCTCTACTTGGGGGTAGGAAACAGTGAAGAGAGCTAATGTTTATTCTATTCCGAAGATTATGGTCCTTTTCTTTTCTTTCTGGCTATGCCTGGCTCCTATCCTACAAAGGCTCCTTCCCTTCCCCACAGAATCCCATTCCCATCCTGTTGACTGACATCTCCTAAATATAGCCCAAACCCTAAATATCAGCTGCTGTTCTAGATGCCCATTAATATCATTGACTTACCAACCCCCTTTCTTGGATCACATTTCATCATTTCAGTTGTTTGCATGAAAAATGCTATTCCCATTGAATGCCTTGCTTTATACTAAACAGGATCTCATTTCTCAGCCCCTTAATTTAGGTCAGTCTTTCTGCACTATCAAGCTGATATGGGGTCGCATCCTAGCTCTTCCACAGCAACTTACAATCAGCTAAACTTCAAATCCTGAAGCTTGAATTTAATACAGTGTCATATGTAAAACGGAATTTTGCAATAAATTTAAGAAAATGGAACTTAATGTATCTTAATAGCTCTTCTTGAGCCTATACTTTCAGTTGATAATAAGCCACATCACTGAGGAAATTATTTCAATGATTGAATGTATCTTCTAACACAATTTTAATTTGTTAAAATCCATAAATAAGAATCTTTTTTAAAATATGTGCATAACAGCTTCTGAAGTAGTTATGTATTTCTTTTAAATCAGAAGAAATGATTATTAAAATATGTTCATGTAACTTAAACCACATATATCTTAGCAAATGAAATATATTCATTATAAGAAATACTGAGTTATATCTTTCAGTAGAAACTTTGTTAATTGATCTTCACTTAACCAATTTCCAAGCAACAAATTTAAAGCTGGCTAATTAAAAGAGAAAAGCAATTTATTGAATAGATAGGCTCTGCAAATATTCAGGAAAAGGGAAGCTTGAAAGCCAGCCAACCAAACTAGGGTAATACTTTAGGCATTTGGAACCCTGGACACTGCATGAATGCCCATTCATGAAGACACTGATGCTCAACACCACATGAATCTTCTATTTCTAGGCTCTGAACATGGCAGTCTTCACTGCGAGCAATTTCTCAGCTATCCTCAATGTTATATTCTCCTAAAAGCCAAAATCCTGATCAGGAGAGACTGATTATCTGACGCTCTTGGAGTCACTTTTGCCCCAGCTCCAGGAGATAAGGAGAGACTAGAGCTTCCTCTTTGGCTTTCACAGGGAGAGGTGAAAGGATAGATGGCCTTTCAACAAGACTCACACAAAGGGGTTTCCCCCAGCTAAGAAAAGCGTGTGGATATTAGGCTACAAAAAAGGACAGTTGTCCACCCAGGTAACTATACTTACTCACTCCATTCCTTTTCACTTCAGATTAAGCTTTTCCACTTTATACCCGAGGGATTTAATTTTTAAAAGTCATAATTAGAAAATTTTTATATTTCTACATTAGTTGTCTAGATAGAGAAGAAAGGGATACATATGTGTACATATGTACCCAGGGATACACAGACACACACATGATATATATGAAAATCTAGGGTTGAAATGAGTTTGCAAAGTCATTTCAAGGACAATATGAGGAGAAGGATATGAGAGGAATTCTGGTTCTGCTAATGGCTATTAGGTAATTCAGAGCACATTTCATTAAATTCATCAACAGAAAAATAAATTTTTAACTCACTTCAAAATATCAGTGATGTTACAAGATAGCAAAGGAAAAGTAGATGAGAGCCAATGGGAGAACAGAGACCCATGGGAGGGAATAATACTGACATTTATGGTCACATTTACCCAGAGGGTATTTGGTAAATCAGAGGAGCTGATTTGAAGTGGAGAAACTGAGCAATAATTTTGAAAGCTTGTAGAGCTGAGAGTCAGGGATTGGAATCCAGAACCTGTTGGAAACAGGCCCCAAATATGCCCCAATCACATTAAGTTGGCAATTCCAAAAGACTTCTCTGTAGTAGCAAAAATGAAACGAAAATGTAGGCTTTTACAGGTAGTGTGGCTCAGCTTCAAATTACTTCAGTCTAAGAAAACGTTTTAACTAATTGTCATGTGTCCTTTACATGTCATTTGTTCAAACACAAGTGATCTCTGGAGGACTCTCTTAGACCACAAAGTATTTCTATGTGTAATTTTTGCAATTACAATGTTTCCCACAGCATAAAATATTAAGGCACACAGTGAGACAAGGCATAAATTAAAACTAGCAGAAACAATAAATAATAAAAATAGCCCTGTATGGTTTCCAAATATTGAAGTAATAATCTCTTTTTGTCTATAGAGCTTCAAATCATCATCTCTTCTATGTACAAGAAAATAAAAGACAATTTGAGAATGCCAGCAAAGGCCTGGAAACTGTTTTTTTAAAAAAAAGAAATTCAAGGATTGACCTTTAAAATAACTGAAATGAGAATTTGGTGGATAAATTTAACATATTAGACAATAATGAAGAGGAAATTAGTAGATTAGAAGATAGGTTAAAAGAAAACATCTACCAGATAGGATAGAGAAACAAAACAATGGAAAGTACAAAAGAAAAAGAGGCCGAAAAGACAGAGTGAGAGGTCTAACACACATGTTATTGAAGCCCAAAAAGAAAAAGGGAGAGAGAATAAAGCAAAAGCAATATTTGATGAGATAATGAATAAGAACTTTAAAAAAATGTAATGAAGGACTTCAAGCCACAGATTCACGAAGCTCTACTAGCACAAATTAGAATACAGTAAAAGACATCCACACCTGCTACACATCATAGTAAAACTTCCAAAATCTAATGCCAAAGAGAAAAAAAAAATCCTTAAAAACAGTAGAAAGCATGACAACCTAAAAACAAGCCACAACCAGATAGTCAATTGATTTCTCAATAGAAAAAAATGAGATCATATTTTTTAAGTGATGAAAGAAAAAATATTTAAATAATTTTAAAGGGGATAAAAGTGTAAATATGTGGGTAAATTTAATTTGACTGATGGCATTCATTAATAATAATAATGTCTTGCAGGGTTTAAAATATAAAGATAAAATAATTGACAACAGTAGCATATAAGTTAAGGGGATAAATAGACTTAAGGTGTTCTGAATTCCTTGCATTATCTAAGAACAGGAGAAAATTATAAATAATTTTAGACTTTACAATCCAAAAATTGTATGCTGTAATTTCTAAGAAAACTAGTACAATAATAGTAAAGAATATATAACAGTAAAAGAAAATCCAAGCAAATGGGAAGGGAATGGTGAATGAAGTAACAAAACATAAATAATCCAAAGGAATAAAGAAGAGAAACATAGTATGGGTAGAAAAGTAGAAATCACTAAATATGTTTATTTAAACTCAGTTGTGTCAGTAATTGTATTAAGTTACATGATCTAAATTCTCCAATTAAAGATAAACAGAGTCATAGAGAATCAAAACCAAAACCCAACCATATGCTACTTACAGAGACACATCTGAAGTAAAAGAACAAAAAATGCTTGTGAACAAAAAATGCTTGTAATCAAAAGATGGAAACAGTATGTGATGCAGAATTTAAATGAAAGCTGGAGTAGCTGTATTAATATCAGACAGCTAAGACTAATATTAATAGATATTAAAAGAAGACTTTTAAAAATTGATAATGATAAGGAGAGGCACTGCATAATGACAAAATATGAAAGTCACTAGGAAGACATAATACGTCTATATTTTTTTAAAATTTAGTAACAGTTTCAAAGCTAAAATTAATAGAATGTAATGAGAAATAGAAAATCCAAAATTTGAGAAATTTTTAACAAAATTTTCTCAGTAACTGATTTATAATCACGTACATATCTGCAAGGGTTTAGAAGCTTTAAACAATTTTAAAAAGTGGGATTAGTAAACCTGACCTAATGGATATCTATAAAACCTTGCATCCAACATCTGCAAATAATACATTCTTTTCAGAATATGTGAAGTATATTATACATATATAAATATGTGGAATTGTTTTTAAAATTGATTATAATCTGGCAATAAAACAAATCTCAACAAATATCCAATTTGTTCCTGACCACAGTGAACATAATCTACAAATCAATTTTTAACAAAAAGTGACTAGAATATCTCATATGTTCAGAAATTAAGAAATATTCTTATAACAAATTCTATGAATCCAATAAGGAAATCACAACTGAATTATAAAATGAAAACAACATATCAAATCTTGGATGATACGACTAAAGTTTAAAAGGTTACTGACAGCTTTAAATGTATGTATCAGAAATAAATATAAGATCACAAGGTACTAAAAGCATAATAAAAAAGCATGAACAACTTGGTGCTAGTAAAATTGAAATATGATCAAAATGCACAAATTCCTAGAAAAACACAATTTACCAAGTATAGCAAAAATATATTAGATATATGAAATATTAAATTTGTACATAAATATCTTTCTTTAAGAAAACTCTAGGCCCAGATGGCTTCATGTTGAATACTACAAAATATTGAATGAAGAAATGATATCAATCATGCAAAACATTTTCCATAGGCTGGAAAAGAAGTCTGCAGAGCAGGTATTCACCACCTTTATATGAGGCTAATATAATCTTGGTCAAAAAGCCTGAAGACAACAAAAGTAGGGAGAATTACAGGAAAATCTCACTTAACATAAAAGCAAAACTGCTAAACAATGTACAAATAAAACAAAGGCAGGAATATATAGAATATTCATATATCATGACCAACTTGTCTTTGTCTTGTCATGTTTATTCCTAGAATGCAATGTTGATTTGAAAATCAATTTATTTCATTGTATTAACAGAATAAAGGGGAAAATCATTAGATTGTCTCAATAAATGTGGAACTACATCTGACAAAATTTGTGTTAAAAATTCATAGAAGAGAAAGAAACAGAGGGAATTTACTTAATTTACTTAGTAGAAGATACCTACAAGAACCTTAGAGCAACCACATTTAATAATAAAATATGGCAAAATTTCCCTTTGAAATTGGAATATTGGAGACAAAATTTAAATGTCTGTTATCACCATTCAGTGATATTCAACACTGTCCTAGAGATTTTCATCATGGAAAGTAAGTCAGAAAAAAAAAACAAACATAAATGGTATAGAGAGAAAGACGTAAAACTGTCATTTTAATGTGATGATTATATTTGTTGAATATCCAAAAGATTAAAGAGAGATAAATTATTAGAATTAATAAGTGAGTTTAGCAAGACAAAGTCATATAAAAAATCAATTGCATTGCCATAAATCAACAACAAATGTAATCTAAAAATATAAAATACAGACATAATTTATAAACTTTCAAACACCTAGGAACAAAATACATGCAAGACCTTTATACAGGAAACTATAAACATTAAAGCTAGAAAAATTAAATGGAGAGATATACCCGGTGTGGACTCTTGCTACATAAAGTGTGGTCTACTGACTAGCAGCATCAGCAGTATCTGCGAGCTTGTAAAATAATCAGAATCTTGGGCTCCATCCCAGACTTACTAAATCAGAAATTATATTTCAACAAGATCCTCTTGTGAATGGCACGCATAAATGAAAGTCTGAAAACCAATATGGCAGGATCTCAACCGTCTCAAAATTACCATATAGATTTGGGCAATCTGAATCAAAATTCCAATACATGTGCATGTAAATGTGAATGTGTGTGTGTGTGTGTGTGTGTGTGTGTGTGTGTGTGTGTGAAAGTTGATACTTTGGTTCTAAATTGTGTATAAAAATGCTAAGGGGGGCTTCCCTGGCGGTGCAGTGGTTGAGAGTAAAAAAAAAAAAAAAAAAAAAAAAAAAAAATGCTAAGGGATGAGAAGAGCTAACATATTCTTTAAGAACAAGATGGAGAACTTGCTATATTGAATTAAGACCATATTAATTAGGGTTCAATCAGAGAAGTAGAAACACTAAGACGTAGATATATAACAGATACGGACATAGGTAGATGAGTGTGTGATTTCAAATTACACAATTGTGGGACCTGTTTGTTGGCTTTGCACCTGATGCTGGAGCTTGAAGTCTGCAGGGTAGATAGTTGGACGGGAAAAGTGATGTAAGGTGCGTAGAGCAAGGCAAACCTGAACCCATTAGCATGAGCTGGAACACAATAAGCACAGAATGAAAACTGGGTCAGTTCATACTGCTTCCCATCATTTTTTTTTTTTAACTGAAGAATTTTTGACCTACAATATTACATTGGTTTCAGGTGTACAACATAGTGATGTAGTATTTTTATATATTACACACCAAACAAAGTTATTATAATATCATTGACTATATTCCCTGGGCTCTACATTACATCCTTGTGACTTATTTTTTCTAACTGGTAGTTTGTATTTCTTAATCCCTTCACCTATTTCACCCATCCCCCACTTCCCTCCCCTCTGGCAACCACTAATTTATTCTCTGTGAGTCTGTTACATTTTGTAATATTTATTCTTTTGCTTTGTTTTTTTAGAGTCCACATATAAGTGAAAACATAGAGTATTTGTCTTTCTTTATCTGATCTATGTCACTAAGCATAATCCTTCCGGGTCCATCCATGTTGTGACAAGTGGCAAGATTTTATTTCTTTAATGGCTGAATAATATTACATTTTATATCTGTATCTTCTTTATCCATTCATCTGGCAATGGACACTGAGATTGCTTCCATGTCTTGGCTATTATAAATAATGCTGCAACAAACATAGGTGTGCATTTATCTTTTCAACTTCATATTTTTATTTTCTTCAGATAAATACCCAGGAGTAAAATTGCTGGATCATATGGTAGTACTATATTTAATTTCTTGAGGAACCTGTATACTATTTTCCACAGTGGCTGTACCAATTTGCATTCCCACCAACAGTGTACGAGGGTTGCCTCATATAGTATAATGTGAAACTCCATTCCCTCTATGTTGGAGAAGGGAGAAATATTGAGAAGAGATCAAGTTGTCCTCTCATTGTTCTTACTAGACTCTGGGCTGGAAAAGTGAATTCCCCTTGTCTTCTCTTTGATCCAAGATGACTACCACTTCGACCTGGGAATGACCACATCAGCCATCTATTCTGAAGGCTACTTTCAATTTTCCCAATGCAGAAAGAGGTCATAGCTTAAAATCCTAACCTTTATCTAAGCAGGGCCAAAAGGGCAATAGATATTATTTTTATATCACTGTCTTTGAAAAGAGGATGATAGAATGAATTATAACAGCTCCTTAATATATGGATTTACGAGTACTGAAAGTCAAAACATATATTCTGAAGCTAATGAAGGGCACTAAAGACTGCCGGTACCTCAGTTACTTTAGTCCACTAAGCACAGCTTTATTGAGTGTTTTTGTTTTATTTGTGTGGTACAGGTCACTTTATTACCATCCTTAAGATTCTTGTGGCTCTTATACTAATCTTTTCAATTTTCAAAATGCACTAGAATAAAACACTTAGCAGACAAACTAATTTTTTTTATCTGAACTCACACACCAGCCAGATGCATTCTGTCACATCTTGCTAGTATATGCTGTTTGATGTTGTGCATCACAGTATTTTTTTAAAATTATTCACATAGTGAATTTGAATTTATGCAATAATTTAGAGAAAATGCTCTCTTCGTTTGCTTTTTTGCCTCTATTTATCCACATCATTTTTTGATTCAAATGGCAAATCTCCAGTTTTGAAGTTTTATGCTAGGGCTTGAAATCCAAGGAGGGTGAGTGTTGTTATTTTCATTGTTTGGGAAACAAAAATGTACCTCTGATAATTTTTGTCTTTGATTACTGCTTCTTCAAAGGATTTAAACCAGAATGAAAGCCTTTCAAATCTTCAGAGATAAGGAGACATGAGAGTTATTCTGTATGCACTGGATAAACAGATGTCTTAGCTTTTCAAACCAAACCTGAAAAATATAATTACAAGCTTCATCAGAAAAAAAGAACAATTTTTGCAGGTGTATAGTGTTTTATACTTTACTAATGTGAAATGGAAGAAATAATGTCACTTTATTCCTTTTTCTTGTCTAAGAATTTAGTTCCAATTAACATTTCAGAAAACTTTTTTTCATCTCAGGAAGCAGGATATATTCCACAGGAGGGAAAAAAAAAATCTTTTCTTCTTGTCATTTTGGACATGAAGAAGCACCATAAGAAACATATGTATAAACTGCTTGGGAAGTTGAGACCCTAATTGAGAAATGTCAAGTTGATAAAATCTAAATTTCATCCATTTACTCAGTGGACCAAACCTTATAATCAGATTTATTCTGAGATACCCATTGACTTCAGTGAGAGTGTCTCACATGGAATAATTGCAGAATTTAGTTCAATGCTACTAACAGAATAAAAATCCACTAATACACTTTGCATTGTGTCAACTGATGACTTAAACTGGATAACCTGTTCTTTGGATGTCGATGGCATTGTTGCCCACTGATTCACAGCAGTATGGAAATGAACCTAATGATGCAAAGAAACAATCTCTATCCATCATGCTTTCAGCCTTTCCAAGATAAAAGTACTTCTTACTTACATACTATGAGGATAAAAGAGGAAAAGAGAATCATGCCGTCCATTGTCCGTTCTTTGTGCCAAATAAACATGGGTAATTTTGAAGTTTAAATCTAAAGTGAAGATTCAAGTAACAACACAACTTAAAATTCAAGCCCCTTATTAAATATCCACTTTACTGTATTGAAACCACTTTTGAAAACACTGCCACCAGCTATGCCATTGAATAAATTCTAATTCTTTTGGTGATGGAAAAGAAAAAATGGAGCCGATATACTTAAATGCCTCCTCTCAGAGTCAGGGTTCAGTTTTGCTCAGCACTGTGTCTTCAGGAACTTAATGCTTACTTGACTAGAACCTTAAAATAAACCTCAATATATCAATTTTGAAATTTAAAGATGTTGAATGAGAAACTCTACATTGGCAAAAATGTGCTGTGGAGAACAAAACTGATCCTCAAAAATTGTCTCGTTGGTGGTTAAAATTGAAGTGGACATTAGAGATAACCTAGTCTATTTTCTTTATTTTAACCAGTAAGGAAACTGATGCTTAACAAGGAGTTAAGTGACTCTTTAGGGGTGGAGTCTGGCTTTATTACAGGTCCTGTGATGTGCTACTAAGAGTTTACTCTTTTGCCCTTGTTACCTTCCACTGGGTGCCAATAAGAACAGTTGCTGCTAACTTGGCCAGCCATTGATTCGGACACCGCACAGGACCCATCTCTTCCATTCCCTCTCCAGTCCAACAACGAGGATGTGTTCTCTTTCAAGACAACTCCCTATGTGCAAGTGATGATCAAAGCAGCTATCTTGTCTGAACTCATTGACGTGGCATTCTTGGGGGAAAAAAAAACATGTACGTGGATAGGTTGTGCTGACTAATACGAATTATTTAACTTTTTTTTTTTTTTTTTTTTTTTTTTGCGGTACACGGGCCTCTCACTGTTGTGGTCTCTCCCGTTGCACAGCACAGGCTCCGGACGCGCAGGCTCAGCGGCCATGGCTCACGGGCCCAGCCGCTCTGTGGCATGTGGGATTTTCCCGGACTGGTGAACGAACCCACATCCCCTGCATCGGCAGGCAGACTCTCAACCACTGTGCCACCAGGGAAGCCCAAACATTTTAAGGCAAATTTGAAAGTCGGTGTTTAAGCCTAAATATACTCATTATTATATCTACTTCCCTCCTGACATGGGTGGGATAATCATGACAAGTCTCTTTAACCAGATTGATTCCTGTTTTCCTTTCCTTATCTCCTCAAGTGAAATGGCCAAAAATAACATTGTGAGACATTTCATCTACAACCAGCAGAAAAGGACTTTAAAATTTGCTTTTTATATAAAATTATTGATTTTATATTTTGTGTAACTATTAGTGTTAATAATAATAACTATTATTCTACCAGTATCTTGTGAAGAAGGCCTCTTGCATTAACTAGGCAAGAAATCTTTTCCTTTATTTTTCTTTATTTTTATCAATTCAGGGTCTGTTTCAAGCCCTGTTCTGCTCAGTGATGGAAATATTAATTCAATCAACTCAAAGTAAACTCAGTTAATCTAGAGATTTATTTGTTTGTTATTCCGTTTCACCTGCAACTGTGGAATTTTCTCGATCTTCACTTCCCTTAACACTTTTCTTTTTAATTTTATTTTTTTAATTAATTTATTTTTATTTATTAATTTATTTATTTTTGGCTGCATTGGGTTTTCACTGCTGCACATGGGCTTTCTCTAGTTGCGGCAAGTGGGGGATACTCTTCATTGTGGTGAGCAGGCTTCTCATTGTAGTGGCATCTCCTGTTGCAGAGCATGGGATCTAGGCGCGCGAGCTTCAGCAATTGTGGCACACAGGGTCAGTAATTGTGGCTCACGGGCTCTAGAGCGCAGGCTCAGTAGTTGTGGCACACGGACTTAGCTGCTCCGTGGCATGTGGGATCTTCCCGGACCAGGGCTTGAACCCATGTCTCCTGCATTGGCAGGAGGATTCTTAACCACTGTGCTAACAGGGAAGTCCTTCCCTTAACACTTGCATCAAAGTTTCAAGGACCTTATATAGAATCAAAGTTTAATATTCTGGGGGTCTAATATACAGCATGGTGGCTATTGTTAGCAATATTAAGTCATATACTTGAAAGTTGCTAGGAGAGTAGATCTTAACTGTTCTCACCACAACTACAAAAATGGTGATTATGTGAGGCGAAGGATGCATTAACTAACCTTCTTGTGGTAATCATGTCACAATATATACATGTATCAAATCATCACACTATACACCTTAAACTTACACAATGTTATTATGTCAGCTATAGCTCCATAAGCCTGGAAAAAAGAAAAAGCTTAATATAGTCATTACCTTTCTACACTTGCATCTGCTGAATTCTCTGTATTAGTTTTCTAATGTTGTGTAACAAATTATCACAAACTTGGACACTTTAAACAACACCCATTTAATATCTCATAGTTCTGTAGATCAGAAGACCAGGTGTGTTCAATTGGATTCTCTTTATAAGGTCTTACCAGACCAAAATTAAGGTATCAGCTAGATTGGGCACTTATACAGAGCCTCATTCAGGTCTTTGGCAGAATCCAGTTCCCTGTAGTTGTAGGACTGAAGTCTCTGTTTCCTTGCTAGCATAAACCAGGGGTCACTCTCAGCTCTTAGAATCACTTTCCAGTCCTTGCATGTGACCTTATCCATCTTCAAGCCCAGTAAGTGCTCACTGCCTGTGTTTTGAATCTCTCTGACTTTATCTTTCTGCTTCCAGCTGAAGAAAACAAATGATCATGTGATTAGATTAGGTCAGTTCATTTGTTATTGGTAAAACATACAAGAACCTGCTTGAAGGTGGCTATTGAGAACAAGTATTCCAAGTGAAAGGATCAAACTTCCCTAGCCTTCTGGAACTCACAAGGAAGCCCTTAACATTAAGAATCTTCTTTTATCATTCTTAAAGAGTTTGTTTCCTTCTTAGTTCCTCCCAACTGTTTGGGAGATGTTAGTTATGACCCTATGTGCTTTCTAGGCATATGGAGCAGTAACAACCTTCCTGAGTGCCTCCAGTGAGAATGGGTGAATCAAGGCTGAAAGTCCCAAGCCTGCTCTTACTCTGTCTTCATGTCTAGTGATTTTCTTTTAACACTGAACAGTACAGATAATATGATGTTTAGATTCTGGATTCTGCTATCTTCCATTGAAGAACCTTGATCTTGTTTCACCAGACAGTTCAATTACTGCCTGATCATCTTGAATTTGTGTTGTCTTGGTTTTTAACTTTGATAGTGTGAATCTGGGTGTTGGAGGACAGAAGGAATGAAAAGTGCCCACCAAACTGAGAAAGTATCTTGAGACTGAAAAATGAGGCAGGCAGCTCCACATAATCAGTGGATCAGTTTATTATGTGGTTACTTACTCACAGGTAGATCAGGATTGGGCAGACAATGATCTGAAAGCATCTGCAGCTTCATTCTTCACTGTGGAGAGCTATTGGGACAATTCTATACTTAACCTAGATTCCGGGAGTAGGTGCTTGGAAACAGGAAGTGCTTTTTTTTGTTTTTTTGTTTTTGTTTGTTTTGGTTTCTTTTGCGGTACGCGGGCCTCTCACTGTTGTGGCCTCTCCTGTTGCGGAGCACAGGCTCCGGACGCGCAGGCTCAGCGGCCATGGCTCACGGGTACAGCCGCTCTGCGGCATGTGGGATCTTCCCGGACCGGGGCACGAACCCATGTCCCCTGCATCGGCAGGCGGACTCTCAACCACTGCACCACCAGAGAAGCCCAGGAAGTGCATTCTTAATTCAAAATTAATTAATGGGGGAACTAGTCTTGCAGCACCAGGAATATGTCAGTGAAGGTTTTCATCATTGTTTGGAGACTAACAGAGCATAGAGGCCACCTGATCTTAATAATTATTAAACAATATATATTAACTACAAAGCTCTTTATGACAGAGAAGTGATTTACTACAAAGTATAGTTTTGGGTAGGGTTAGCAAAAGGACAGGAGAAACTGTAAGGGCCCAAGATGGTGTCAGTTATGTTATCAGCCGTTCACTGTGGAAAGTCTAAATTTTTCTCAAGCCTATCCATCTTGGGAGGACTCAATCTCTAGACTGCCTCCCCATGGAAATTGTTAGGGTGTGGGTTTAAGCTTTGCTAATGTGTGTTTAGAGTAGATCTGCCTCTAAAATGTGGTCCTTATTTCTAAGGCAGAGCACTTCTGGTATCTCCATTGGATGCCAGATTTGCTAATAAGGTGTTAACATTATCTCTCTGCTCTGGCAGGACTAGAAATCCAGCACTGCTGATATCTTAGCACTGCTCAACCTCTAATATTTTCTTCATTCCACTCTCAGTTTCATAGGAGCTACTTTCCAGTAATCCATGGGATGTTCTCCTTGCTCATATACAATCTAACCCTATAGACTCACAGGAAACTTCTATATGGACTCCTGTGCCTCTCTGCACATCTATCTCTTAAAAAGTATTCTTCCCTAAAGATTCTAGACACTTCATCTGCCCCAGACTCTGACCTCTACCTCCTGAGTTTAGCAGGACTGTTGTCTCTGCCCTGACTGCAGTTGTCATCCTGTAGTTGGATAATGGTCCCATAGCTGAGAACTGGATGATTGCAGAACTTTCTTGTTTCTTTTTCTTCTGTTAGGGACCAAAGTTCTGTAATGTGTGTGATCCAAACCTGAAAACTCTTATTTTATATCTTTTTCCATTTCTCTATGTGTTTACTAATAGAGTGTGCTAATCCTGTACCAGTTACTCAGTCATGATTGAAAGTACAACTCAAATTGATGCATTTAATCCCTAGGGGTGTCATCATTCTTAGATATAAAATGAAAGATCTTGCTTATAAGTGACCTTATTGTTTTAAATGCCTTGTTAAAATGCAACAGATAGAAATTTCAGGATTTATTCAAATATGAAGATGTCAATTTGATATTTTAGTGAATCTCTCCAAATGCTGTGATTTTCAAATTCTCGCATGTCTCTGTGTGTGCTTTTTAATTTAAGTCCTCATTTGCGAGCAACTCAGCGATGGAGCTGTATTTACTTCAATATTAAAGAATACTGTGCTGTTATACATTAATTCAGCAAATATTTATTGACTGCAACTATGTTTCAAGAACCACAAGATTTGGTGTGATACATAGTTTTTACTAATAGATTTTAATATTACCTTCTTTAATATCATTTTTTGTATTGTAAATAAATCTGCCTCCTATATTCCTCAATGTTCACTTTTATTCTTTTTTAGTAATTCATTGCTTAAAACATCATTTATCGTCCATTTAAGATGTACGGACTCTGTTGCCTGCTGGGTATATAATGGATGACTGAGACTTAATACCTACCTCTAAGGAACTGTGTCTATTAAAAAAAGACTTAGGCATATGAATAGTAAAAGTTAACTAATAAAACCATGCCCCAAATATTTTGGGGATACATATGAGAATAATTAATTCTGCCAGAGATTTCTGATGAAAGTTCCTGGAAAGGGTCAACTTTGAGCTGGCAGCTATGTGAGAAAACTCAATGAAGGCTAAAGGTTTTAATTCTGATCCTAGTAGTTGTTGGCTATGAGATCATTACATAATTTTGTCAGTTTCATTTTGTACATTTTTCTCAGCTTCAGTTTTCTCCACTCTAAAATGGCGATGATAATAGTGACTTTGTTGTTTTGTTGTAAGGATTAAATATTTTTAAGTTCAGAAGTTTAAGAATGTTTATATTTATATGCATAAAATGATATTCAGCATTACTTTATGTTATACACCATGACTATTTTACTGCTGGCACATGTGATTCCATTTATTTCCCTAAAATATGGGAATTTCCGTCTGTATATTCTTATTTTTAAAATGTTCAGTATAAACCATGCATAAATGATCAAGTCTCAGGAAATGAAAAAAATCACCAAGAAAAAATACTTTTCTTTGTTAAGTCAGGAGTTACACTAGCATTTTGCAAGGTTCCAGGATGCTACTGGATATTTCTATTCTCCTTGGATATTGCTATAGGTAAAGTAGTTTGTGCTGAAATTTTTCAGAACCTTAGCATTTGTCTTATGGGTTATATAGTAACATATACTTTTTGTACTTTTTCAGAAAAACACAGCCTGCTGTTATGAATTTGTCACATTTTTTTCTGCCAAATCAAAGTTCCTGCCCCAAATTTCCTATTTCTGAATTTCTATAACCACTGTTTCTTTTTCTCTTTCATGCTTTATCGTTATTTTTCTTCAAAATTGGTTATCAGTTAAGGACTGTTTTAGAGAGGTGGATTATTTCATTGTTCTCCTTACTAGGTTATCAACCTTATTAAGGAACAAATAAATACAATAAAAAGTACACATTTTAAGTGTATAGTTTCAAGTTTTGACAAATTTATATATTCATGTAACTACTACCACAACAAAATTAGAGATGATTCCCATTGACCCCAAAAAGAGAGTGCCTTGGATATTATCTAAAAGTTTAAATGTTTATGTAACTATCTGAACCTTGTGTGTCAATAAAACCTGGCTCAAATTTTGGCAAGTTATGGCCGTCTATGGTTTCAAGGACTTTCTTTAGCAATTCATGACAGAAGTACCACCGGGGTAGCTTTTCTTGTACCAGTGCCTACAGAACTTGGAGTTGAGAAGAATTAGAAAAATAAACAGAGAGGAGTGTGCACGTGTGAATGTGCAAGCAATGCACATTGTTTTTATTCTTTCAGAAGTTTCCAGGATAGGATATGGAAGAGTCTGGAGGCTCTTTCTTTTCTTCAGTCATTCCAAAGAGACTGAAGTGTGTGCTGCTTTGTTATTTGCTCCCCAGGACTTTCTGATTTGTTTGCTGCTCTCGTAGTTGCTGGGTCTTCCCCAAACTAGTGCTTTTTCTGTGGATAATTCTGGTTTCAAAGATAGCCATAAAATCTAAAACTGTATTCCAAATAGCTTTTCCCCCTCTGGAAGCAAAGCACTAAAACTTTGTAGTATATTTGTATGCCCTGGATGTTGACTTATGTGTATTTTGCATGTATATGTGCATGTGCATGTGTGTGTGTGTATGTGTGTGTGTTTTTGTTAAGAGCCAATCACTAGCTTTCATGTAGAGAGGAATGTTGTCAAATAAATATGCATATAAACTCCTATTTATTGAACATGTAACTATTATAGCAACATAAAAAATCAATGTTTGTCCAATTATTTTCTGCAAGCAGTGTCATGCATTGCAGCGCAGTTTCTCATTAGATTAAATCAAACTGTTATTAAATACCATTTTACCAGCTGTTACTGTATAAAGGGTGAACAGAACAGTTTGTAGCAGCAAATATGTAGCTCTCTGGCAAGTCTCTTTGCCAACATTGCTACCAGCTGCATATATTGTTTATAAGAAACAAATGCCCTTAGTGGTTTTTGAAAAAATTTTATTGAAGTGTGGTTTTCTTCCCAGTACAATTTCATATGTTTCTTGGGGAAAAAATGTTGCCAAAGCCTGTAAAGTAAGTCACATTCAAATCATAATTGCAAGTATTTTCAGCTTTAATTTAGAATAAAATGCAAGAATTAAATCACTAAAAGGTAGACGTATCAAAATAGAGTCAAATAAATGTCCCAAATCCCCCATGCAGATTTTATACAGCAGGTTTAAAAAAATACATTTCCAGTAGTCTAAACTGGGATCTAATCAAATAGTTAATAGCCAAAGCTTCTTAAACATTGTCCCAATATGATATTAAAAGGACATACTGCCCAACTTTTAGCCTTATTTCCGAGTTTTAAATAACGTTTCTTAACTCCAGTCAAAAATTTTACCCTAACACTGATGTGTATAAAATTGATGACTAATAAGAGCCTGCTGTATAAAAATAATAAATTAAATAAAATTCAAAAATTAAAAAAAAAATGTTCCCCTAAAGATAAGAAACTGAGAGACCTAGATGCTTAAGAGTTTGACCAAGATTATGCAACTTATTAGTAGGCAGGACCAACAACTCACATAAAGTCCAAGGATACCATTTATATTATGCAAACATAATTCGAGTTTTATTACTAGAGGTATAGACTGCAGTATCTGATCCAATTTCAATTCACTTTTGACTATATCCTGCTGAACAACAAAGTGTTTATAAGTTATAAAGCACAAGGGATATACAAAGAGTTAGCATTCTAAACTACAACAAAAATGAAATTTTAATGTTAATTTGTATGAAGGCTTTACAAAAAACATTAAGAATTTCAAGCAAAGAATTGTCATCCTAAGTATAAAATTATCTATAAGATAATATAAAAGAGTAATTATTTCCTCATTATATCATTAGCCTCTTTATAATTTTTTCTTATCCTCTTCTAATATTTTCACTTCTCTATGAACAAACAGATGTCTATATATGTATATAATGCTTATATATATATATATTATGTGTATATATATACGTATTGTATATATACACACACACATACATTGATATGTAATATTATGTTGGAAAATACAAGAGTTTGCTTAGCTAAATAGAAACTTAGTTTATATTGCCCTTCCTCACATGCTTTATTCTCAGCTTAACACTTAGATATCTTTTCAGCAAATTAAAATCATTGCTCTTTCTGTTCTTCACCATGAATTTCACTGCACACCTGAACTCTGAGTTAAACCATTCTGATTATTAAGATGAGGATTTTTGAAGAAAACAGAAACAAGGAAAATAACCAAAGTTTCTGCCAAAGTGAATGTACATCAATAGTCAGATGGAACTGAGTAATGGCTGCCCTAGAGATGGGCATAGATGCCCTCCTTTGCCAGAGTCATCACCACTCCTTAATGTTTTATGCCAGTCCACTTCATGCACTTACTGCCAGGCTATTACAGGCAATTACATTTGAAACCCCTGATAAATATTGAAAGTGGCTAGAAACTCTTCAAGAGGAATCATTTGTTAAAATTCAATTCCCTTTCATAATAAAAAAAAAAAAACAACCCCAAAACTAAACAAAGAATAGAAGGAAAATACCTCAACATAATAAAGGCATATATGAAAAATCCACAGCCAACATTATACTCAGTGGTGAAAGACAAGCTTTTCCTCTAAGATCAAGAACAAGGCAAGGACACCTGCTCTCACGCTTCTGTTCACATTGCACTAGAAGTCCTAGCCAGAGCAATTAGGTGAGAACAAAAGGCATCCAAATTGGAAAGGAAGAAGTAAGATTATCTCTGTTCATAGATGACATGATCTTATATGAGAAAATTCTAAAAGTTTTACCTAAAAAAACCTGTTAGAACTAATAAACAAATTTAGCAAAGATGGCAGGATACAAAATATACACACAAAAAGCAGTTACATCTCTGTACACTAACAATAAAAAATCTGAAAAGGAAATTAAGAGAACAATTCCACTTACAGTGTCATCAAAAACAATAAAATACTTAGGTATAAACTTAACCAAGGAGATAGAAGACTTTTAAGTGAAAACTACATGACACTGCTGAAAGAAATTGAAGAAAAAAAACAATAAATGGAAAGACATCCCACGTTCATGGATTAGAACACTTAATCTTGTTAAGAAGTCAAAACTATCCAAGGTGATCTGAAGATTCAATGTAATCCTTATTAAAATTCCAATGTTATTTTTGCAGAAATAGAAAATATCATCATAAAAGTTTTATGTCATCTCAAGGGACTTTCAATAGCCATAACAATCTTGAAAAAGAAGAACAAAGTTAGAGGGTTTATACTTCCTGTTTCCAAAACTTACCACAAAGGTACAGTAATAAAAACAGTGTGATGCTGACATAAAGACAAACATAGCCCAATTGGTATAGAATAGGGAGCCCAGAAATAAACCTTTGCATGTATAGTCAAGTGATTTTCCATAAGAGAGCCATGGTCATTCAGTGGGAAAAAGACCATTTTCTCAACAAATAACATTGAGAAAACTAAATATCTAGAGGCAAAATAATGAAATTGGATCTTTACCTTACACTATTTGGGAAAAATAACAAAAAATAATCAAAATAAAAAACTATAAACATTAAAAACTATAAAACTCCTAAAAGGAAACATGGAGGGAAAGCTTCAAGGCATTGGATTTGGTGACAATTTCTTGGATATGGCACCAAAGAACAAGCAATTAAGGAAAAGATAGATAAGTTGGACTTCATCAAAACTAAAATCTTTTGTGCATCAAAGACCTCTATCAACAGGCTGAATAGTAAACCCAAATAATGACAGAAAATATTTGCAAATCTCATACCCAGAACCTATAAAGAATGCCTATAACTCAAGAACAAAAAAAAACCCCTAGATAACCCAATCACAAAACAGGAAAAGGACATGAATGGATATCTACCTGTAGAAAATATAAAATAAGTACTTAAAAAGATGCTCAATGGCTATTTATAATGAGGTGGATAGACATAGAGTCTGTCATACAGAATGAAGTAAGTCAGAAGGAGAAAGACAAATACCATATGCTAACACATATATATGGAACTTAAGGGAAAAAAATGTCATGAAGAACCTAGGGGTAAGACAGGAATAAAGACACAGACCTACTGGAGAACAGACTTGAGGATATGCGGAGGGGAAAGGGTGAGCTGTGACAAAGCGAGAGAGAGGCATGGACATATATACACTAACAAACATAAGGTAGATAGCTAGTGGGAAGCAGCCACATAGCACAGAGATATCAGCTCGATGCTTTGTGGCCGCCTGGAGGGGTGGGATAGGGAGGGTGGGAGGGAGGGAGACACAAGAGGGAAGAGATATGGGAACATATGTATATGTATAACTGATTCACTTTGTTATAAAGCAGAAACTAACACACCATTGTAAAGCAATTATACTCCAATAAAGATGTTAAAAAAATAAAATAAAATAAAAAATAAAGAAGATGTTGGGGGTAAAAAAAAAAAAAAGATGCTCAATGTCACTAGTCATTAAGGAAATGAAAATCAAAACCACAATGAGGCACCACTTCACACCCATTAGGATGACAATTATGAAAAACAAAGCAAAACCCAGAAAATAGAAGATAACAAGTGCTGGTGAGGATGTGGAGAAATTAGAACCCTTGGGAATTGCTGATGGGAATGTAAAATGATTATAGCAGCTATGGAAAACAGTATGGAAGTTCCTCAAAACATTAAACATAGAATTACCATAATATATGGCAATTGCTTTTCTGGGTATATACCCAAAATAATTGAAAGCATGGATTTAAACAAATAATTGTACACCCATGCTTATAGTAGCATTAGCTGCAATAGCCAGGTTATACTGCA
Source organism: Neophocaena asiaeorientalis asiaeorientalis (assembly GCF_003031525.2). Classification (NCBI taxonomy): domain Eukaryota; kingdom Metazoa; phylum Chordata; class Mammalia; order Artiodactyla; family Phocoenidae; genus Neophocaena; species Neophocaena asiaeorientalis. The sequence continues at coordinate 1,441,827 of NW_020174046.1, read as the reverse complement.
AAGCTAAAAGAAACCCAAGTTTCCATTTACAGATGAGTAGACAAATGAAATGTGACATACATATATATATATATATATACAATGCAATATTACTCAGCCTTAAGAAGGAACGAAATTCTGACACATGCTACAACATGGATGAAGTTTGAAGACATTATACTAAGTGAAATAAGCTAATCACAAAAGGGCAAATATTGTATGATTCCACATATATTAGATACCTAGAGAAGTCAAACTCATAGAGACAGAAAGGAGAATGGTGGTTGCCAGGGGCTGAGCAGAGGGAGAAATAGGCAGTTATTGTTTAATGAGTACAGAGATTCAGTTTGAAAATATGAAAATATTCTGGAGATGGAGAATGAAGATGGTTGTGTAACATTGTGAATGTACCTAGAGCCACAGATCTGTACACTTAAGAATGGTTAAACTGGCAATTTTTATGTTATATATATTTTACCACAATGAACAAAAAGTGGGCAACTGTTTGCAAAGAAGAATAGAATAACAGAGGTAATGGAAGACAAGGAATGTAAAGAGATAGGCTGTCTGGACTTGGGAGTAAATTTTAGACAGAGGGTGGAAAATGCAGCAGAGAGACATTTTGGGGGAAGCATTTACTGTTTGTGTAGAAAATATGGAGAATAGTAAAGAACTGAGCAGAGATAATTTTTCAAAATCTTTTGCTTTATATTAAAAATTCATTTTCTTCTATTAATAGTCTCAGAGATATGTCAGTAATGAACTACATTGCTTGTAATTTATTTTGGTTGATAGGCTCTTTTTTTTTCGCGAATCCACATGGATTTTTACACAAATCCCAGGTATGTTGAGGTTACACACTTGTTTGTTCAACACTTATTAAGAACCTACTATATCTCCTTTTAAGGTAATTTCAGAATTAGAGAACAGGAATTTAAGATATATATTAAAAGTGTTTATTCTTGCCTTCTGAAATAACATGAAGGAGACTTGTACATATCCTCCTTTGAGTTGACCTTATCCTAAATATCCCCAAAAATGTTTGTAGATTTTTTTGAAGCATTAGATCTTTCCGAATTTGATTTGCTCACTTAGAAAAACAAATTGAAACATTAAAAAACAAGGAATGACCTCTTTTGGTGGAGAAGTGCTAAATGTTCTATTTCTAAAACAACAAATGAACAGAGAAATGGAAAAGGGCAGAATAAACATTTCATTTGACAATCTGTCACATACAAAATCGAGCAGCGAGCCTGTGATGAACGGACCACTACCACAGATGAACCGCTACATATGGAAGGAACAATAATTTCTCCTCGAATGCTCTTGCTTTTATTCTTCTTCCACAATTCTCTGTAAACTTCCAAACGCAGAGCATACAAGCATCAATAGAGGGGAAAATGAAGACATGGCAAATTCAAGAGCAAATGTGTAAATTTAATTTACCACTGAAGAATATAAGAAATGTGCATAGAGAGCTTGAAATTATGTTTTCATCCTTTAAGATAACAAGAGTTTTCAGCCTTCTATTGAAATAAGTTCAATAGGAGAAGCGTCTTTTTTTTTCAAAACACTTTAGAGTTAAAATTCAATTGGAATATCGAATTAGCTTTCTTCTCAGGGAAACTCCACAATTTATCTATTCTTCTTGAAAGATTACTTTGTTGTTTTTTTTTTTTAAGAAGAAAGAAAGTTCTGATGAAAATCCTACAAATGTTTGGATTGATGCTATCAAAACAATGCATGATCTCTTTAGTGTATCTGAACCCCTTGTTCCACTCAGCAAAACTTTTCTTGGCCTTTGGACAGCTCTCATTCCCATTTGGTTTTATGACTCTCAACCTTTTCAAGACCACTGCCTAATAACTTTCCACTCTCCTCTTTCTCCTGTAAAGGAACTCGTCAGGTTATGGCCTTAAATGAACTTATCAGAAACCCACTGCTTTGCATTTTACCTTCTTACATATATCTGGAAACATCCTATTTTCTTTACAAAAAAGTGCTTAAACTCATTAAATGTCAGATTTTCACCTGTAAACTGGGGTAATATAGGGTGGTATATGAATTGATTAGAGTTAATAATAATAGGTGTATTACTCAGGATTCTCCAGAGAAACAGAATCAGTAGGAGAGAGAGAGAGAGGTTTATTTTGGGAATTGTTGGCTTACACAGTTACGGAAGCTGAGAAGTCCCACAATTTGATGTCTGCAAGCTGTTGGAAAGTCAGAAAATCCAGTGGTGTCATTTAGTCTAAGTCCAAAGGTGTTAGAATCCAGGACTGATGTTGCAAGTTCTGGTCTGAATACAGAATTCCAAGAACCAGGAGTTCTGACATAGAGGGCAGGAGAAGATGGATGTCTCAGCTCAAGTAGAGAGAGAGAGAATTTACCTTTTCTTTGCCTTTTTGTTCTGTTCAAGTCCTCAGTGGGTTGGATGATGATAGGGAGGATGATCTTCTTTACCAATTCAAGTGCTAATCTCGTCCAGGAACAGCCTCACAGACATACCTCGAAAAAATGTTTTACCAGCTATCTGGACATCCTGTCTAGTTGACATATAAAATTAACTATCCCAATAGCCTAAATGTATTGAGTGCATTATGTGCCGAGCACTGTTTGCTGTCTAACCTTGGGACCTACACCATGGTCCAGAGGTTAAAGCCCTGGATTCTGGATTCAAACTGCCTGGTTTGAAATCTTGCCAATTTTTTTCTGCCAATTATTACCACGTCATCATGGGCAGGTTACTTCACTTCAGTGTATTCATCTGTAAATTATAGTACCTACAGGGGCTTCCCTGGTGGCGCAGTGGTTGAGAATCTGCCTGCTAATGCAGGGGACACGGGTTCGAGCCCTGGTCTGGGAGAATCCCACATGCCGCGGAGCAACTAGGCCCGTGAGCCACAACTACTGAGCCTGGGCGTCTGGAGCCTGTGCTCCGCAACAAGAGGCCGCGATAGTGAGAGGGCCGCGCACCGCTATGAAGAGTGGCCTCGCTTGCCACAACTAGAGAAAGCCCTCGCACAGAAACGAAGACCCAACACAGCAAAAATAAATTAATTAATTAATAAACTCCTACCCCCAACATCTTAAAAAAAAATTATAGTACCTACCTCATAGGGCTCTTATGAGGAGTAAATGAGTTATTAATAGTACCTGCTGTTTGTTAAATAAAAATATACTTACATAGAATGAATACATCACATTCTAAATACTTATGAAGTGCTTGAATATCATGAACACTTAATAAAAATTTAGTTATTATTCGTCTGTGTTTAGGTATATTATTTTTTATAGTATTGATGGGGTTGGTAACTGAAAAACAGAGTTATTAAAGCAGGAGTGAAAGACAACACCTAGAGGTCTGACTTAACAAGACCATCTTTCTCCCTGGCCAGTCACAGGATCGTTGTTTCTGTAATAGCTGGAGAGAGTCGTGGGGGTGGGCAGGGTCTTCTGTGAGAATGAATATAGTCTTCTTAGGAATTTTTGCTGTTCTCCTTTTCCACATATCAGGACTTCCTCCAGCTCAGGCACTGTGGAGAAGAAATACAATTGCAAATTCTCTGACCACTGTAGTATCTTTTCCTAATAACCTTGTGTGTGGGGGGGTCACAATGCACAGTTGGAGACATACTGGTTTAAGTTATATTTTCTCTGATGGTTGATGAGTGTGTCATATGGGACAAAATCAAAGGCCATCCTGGGGTTGAGACGTATTGCATTTATTGCTTTTCTGTTATCTACAATGTGCCTTGCTCTGTCAGCAAAGGCTATTAGATTGGTCTTTGATAATTTGCTTTTCTAACTCCTGTTAGTTATTACTCTGCAATCTTAGTGTTTACGAATTGATTTTCTGATGATATGCTCCAATATTTTTCCATATACTAAAGCTAACATGTACTGGTCTATAATTTCTAGCATTTAGAAAAAAATTAAACAAATCTTTATAAAGATTTCTCATCTCCTTTAAGCGTCTCTCCCAACACCTATACATCCTCAGAATAACTCAGCCAATTTATTATTACACGGCAGGGTGGTTGCCATCAGTCCTGCTGAGAAAAGCACATACACGTATTCTAGGTGATTAGACTTTACTGCTTGTATTTAATCTTGTTATCCTTCCTTTTTATCTCTCTCTTTTACTCCTTTTTCTCCCCACCTCTCTACCTTCTCTCTTCTTTCCTTTGCTATACAAGTAAAAATAAAGGCCATGTGAAAAAGTACTTGCTATGAACTTCCTTTAAGTTTCTATCCCTCCCATAATGAAATACTGGTAAGCACCTCCCATTCCAAGTCCACTGCGCAATGCTACTCCTCTCAGAGCCACTTAAAAACCAAATTCAAAGTCCTGGGAAGATCTAGGAACAAGCTAGAGCTGAGGCTGTCTTGGATCTGTAGCCATATAGATATAGATATAGATACCAGAAGACACACACACACAACTGAAACAAAAATTTTGCAAGCAGAATGTAACTTTATTGCATGTGATAAAGGATATTTTCTAGTCTATTCTATTTCAATATAAAAAAAATCTACTAAATTCATTTAATAAGCTACCAGTGATTTGCAGTTTGAAGAACCCTGCTCTAGAGGTGTCTGGACAAAAGGGTTAAGAATAAGCCTGCCTGAAAAACTCAAAGTAATACATGACACTAAAATAGAAGTCTTTCTCTTTTCATGCAGAGCTTTTTGTGTGTGTCTTTGTATGTTGTGTATGTGTGTGTGTACATGTATACGTGTGCCACGTGATAATACACTGCTTATTTACTTTAAAAAACAAAATATTTTTCTCAAAAGTAAGTGTATCAGGATACTTGCCTAATTGGAAAGCTCTTTCCATGTAGCTGCAGCCACTGTTGTTGTCCTTTTGCTTAGGGAACACAGAGAAATGAGATCTATCCTCTGTATTAATTTATGTGGTATGTATTAAAGGCATTAGGAGAAAAGTGAACTGGAGGGGTTTCACCTTTGCAAAGTTTGGTTTCAAAGTCTGGAATTTGAATTTTGCTATTGACTAGGTAATGAAACAAATTCAATCTTGTTTTAATGACATTTAATATTAATTCTTCCTCTCTTCTTTTTTACAGGCTCCGGACGCGCAGGCTCAGCGGCCATGGCTCACGGGCCCAGCCGCTTCGCGGCATGTGGGATCTTTCCGGACCGGGGCACGAACCCGCACCCTCTGCATTGGCAGGCGGACTCGCAACTACTGCGCCACCAGGGAAGCCCTCCCACTCTTCTTTTAAAAAATAAGCTGAACTTGAATCTTAGGTAAGTGATATTTACATTTGTTTCACATGTAAATGACATATTTGTGCACATACAAATGTGTGCATGCTAGTGCACTCTGCTTGTACTTTTGATGTTTTATTCTCATTATGAAGAACCTGGAGTAACAAAGCTGAGAACTACCATTATTAAAACGGAAAGAAAGCATCGGAATTGAACATGATAGTAACAAATAAGATTTTGAGAAAGCAGAAGGAATTGTAATTAAAAGACAAAGAAGAACCTAGGATTCAGCCATGTAGAAAGCAAACCCTGGCAAGCAAAAACATTAGAGTCACATACAAGATTCATTAGGTTGAACAGAAGCAGCAAAATCCCAGTGTGCGACTAGAAAAGATGCAGACGTTAGATTTAGAAAATGAGAGTGATTTTAGTTGAAGAAGTGAATGGCTCTAGGCTGGCACGAAGAGATATTTTAAAATGTAGGACTAGCTTTGGGGACTGGGTTTGGGAGAAGTTGTCAGTGTTAGGATGTAAGGGAAACGGTGCCAGATCAGAAGAGTCCTGTTTTGTAGCACAGGAAGGAGTAGATGGAGGAAAGTGGCTGCTCAACTTGTTGGTTTCCTTTCACTCAAGTTTGTGTCCAATCAGAGTGCCTCTACAATCAGCAAAATGCAGAATATGAGAAACTCCAAGGATTCTTGCTCTTTCAGCAAATGATTTACAAGGGGGAACACGTACAGTGAAAGAATTAGGAGATCTATCAACCAAAAGTAATGCATGGACCTTCCTTGCATCCCAATTTGAACAAATTAACTCAGAAAAAACTGTATGAGACTGACTATTGGGGAAATTTGATTTCCCCAACATTTGATGATATTAAGGAAATATCATGAATTTTTGAGGTGTGATGGTATTGTGAATGTATTAAAAAACAGTGCTTATTTTTCAGTAGTACATATTAAAATACTTAGGGATGAAATTACATGATATCTGAGGTTTTCTTCAAAGTAAAGCCATATTACAGGCAGGTTCAGGTAAATGATAAATTTTCCAAGGCCCAGGAAAGGAGTGTTTGCTGAGAATTTTGTCTCCAAATGGGTGGGCCACAGAAGTTCTGATTCTGTGATTATGAAGAGAATCAATCATGCTCTATGTGTGACATTATGACAATATTTCAGAGGTCTTTATTAATATCCATTTATTAATTATTATTAATTATAACTTATCTAAGTGTGCCTAGGAAAAAACCCTTGATATGAGGATCTCCCGCTATATCTTTGTTCCTGCTCTTTTTCTGCACCCTCCTTGTCACTGTCCCCACATACTTTACCATCATCTCTGTAAGTTCAATGGCTGTGTTGTCTTCCAGCTCAAATGCCATCCCTACAAGAAGCCTCAAATTGTTCCCTTCTATGGATGAGACTCTGTCTTGACCTCTTTTATGACATTTACACACTCTGCAACATTCTGTAGCTGTGTCTCTACATGTTCCTATCCTCAACTGAACCAGGAGCTTCTTGAAGACAGGGTCCATTCCAATCTGCTATGTCTTTGTATCCAGTCACATTCAGTGCTTTGCTTGGCCTGAAGAGGGCCTCAGTGAATGTCTATTGACTGATTTAAATGAATAAATGGTGAGCGAAAATGTTTCCAGGAAACATCTGCAAGGAAAGGCGAAAGCAAAACAACAGCATCACTTTGGATTGCTGTAATGTAGTCTTCAGAGATGAAGAGATTCTTCGAGACTTAATTAACAATAAAAACTTCATCAACTCATAACAGCAGCTAGTTTTAGTTGCAGCTTTGCCACAGAGCATCCTTCGCTTTCAATAGCAGATCAATGGCCACATTTTGTAGAATGGTTTGCTCATAAACTGTCAAAATCCAAACAGCTCTTTGGGACATAAAGTAAGATAAACTGAAGTGGAATCAGCTATCCTGAAAGTTAAACTACTCCTCTAAGTACAGAATGCATGTTTACTGTTTCATGAGCCTGTTGGTAGTTTCCCTAAAATGACCAACATTAGAACCTTGGAAACATTTTGCAGATTACACCATAGCCATTCTTGTCTTTCTCCTCTGTAACGATTCTATAATGTGTTCATTATGGGAAAGCACACCCTAACAATGCCTCATTGCATTTGAAGGGAGCAATGTTTGAAAGAATTGCTGTGAGTCCAACAATCATTAAGAGATCATGATGTACAGACCAAAACTTCTTTTCAGAGAAGTTCATTTGCAGCAAGGCTCCAGGGCTGTATACTGTTTGCGCTAGTTTATACCCTGCTGCTAAATACTTCAGTGGTTGGAATAAAAACTGTCAAAAATTTTTAAGTTATTTGATGTTTTAAAAATTTTTATTTTAAAATAATGCAGAATAATAATATTGACACTCTTTAAGTTAAGGGATAATTGCAAAAGATTTTTTTAAATGTACAAATCTAATTATTGCAGCATAACTGCAGAGAAAAAGAGAAGGGAATAATTTTTGATTCTATATGAGGTAATGAAATAAGTAACCATCAGACAGTGAACATTTTATTTGTTTTCACAGTAATCTTGACAGGTAGATAGATGTGGAGAGACTGGCTATTTTCTCCTCAAATTCTTTCCTTTGGGCCGGGACTCAGGCGGGGCAAGTGAGACATCTAGGGATACAAAATATGAGGAGGCACCCGTTCTCAGGTTTCTGCAAATACCAATCCTGCACTCACAAGACTCTACCCTTGCCTGACCTTGAGAATGAGTGGCTCCTTAAGTTTTCATGCTAAGCACATTTCCTGTTTCACCCTAGTTCCAGCACATTTCTTGCTGGGTAATTAGACATTTCCCAGCCTGCCAAATTAGGAGTTTTCTTGTGACCAAATTCTGTCCCATGGAATAGAGATGGAAGAAGTGTTTGCCCCTTCCACTTGTGATCTATGAAATCCTCTGAATTACCATCCTCTGTGGTATTTTTTCTGTTTTTCAGCTGAATAGAGAGGACTTTAAGGACCTAGGGGAGGGCAGAGCCACAATTTGGAAGGAATCTGGGTTGCTGACTTGCACCTTAGAGAAGAAATGCTCAAGAGAGCTACCTCAGCAGGTATGCCTGTGTTAGGTGCTCAAGTGAGTGAAAAATAAACTTTTGTTATCTTAAGACAGTAAAATTTGGAAGTTGTCAAGCATTTAGCCTCAGATTTATGGTAGGTATAATTCACATTTTTCTGGAGGAAACTGAGGCTCAGAGAGCTTAAGTTAGCTGCCTAAGGTCATATAGCCCGTGATGGTAAATCTAGGAGTTGAACTCTAGTCTATCCAATTCCAAAGTTCATGCTTGTTCAACCTGCTTCCATTATGTCCTAGACATTACTGGAAGTGACTACCAAGAATATACTTAATGAAGGCAGCAAATCTTTCCAAATATGTATGCAATGTGATAGTTTCTCCAACACATGAAACCATAGAGGTTTTAAGTTAAGATGAAATGCCACTCAAATGGCATTGTCCTTTTCAGTAAGCCATTTTGGGTAGGTAAATTTACTTGCAAAAGGCAGCCCTGTTGTTTGGATTTAAGCAATTCCAGAAGGCTCCTCCCACCCCACCCTCCTCCACACACACATTATAGCCCCTGCTTTCCACTTTGGTTCACCAGATCCTTCCAGAAGCTGACTCTGGTTTCCATTAGGTTCAGCCCAAAGATTGTGGCATGCGAAAGTTGATGAAATAATAACATGTCACAGAGAAGAAATATTCCCCCTTCTTCTTTATTGATCCCCAAATTTTTCTGGGAGAAACTTCTATTCAAACAATGAAGCCATTATTATCTATTTGTTACCCTTGCAAAAGAGAGCTCATTTAGAGATCTATAATCTGCAACATGAACAGATATACAGGGTCTGTTTGCTTTTTTGTGGAGAGAGGGGGCAAGCCAATTACAGGGAGCAACACAGAGACAAGGGCAGGAGCACAGCCTGTGGAAGTCCACTTTTGAGTCATTTCTTAGCACATTAGCACTCCAAACAATGAGGTTACCATTTTTTCTCTCCTCGGAGCAAATCAGCAAGGAGAGATGTGGGCTCAAAAATAAAACAATGAGATACCTTTTACTTCTCCATGGTTTTAATGAATCACTCTATGGCAGTTTCCCTCCCAATGATTCCTAACTGGGAAATGTGGAAACATCTACCTTTCTATATTGCTTCTTTTACAATTGGATAAATAAGGACTCAACATAATGTAAATGTTGGCTTCCTTAATTGAAATAGTGAAGTAACGTGGCCTGATGGAAGACCACAGTATTTGCTCTTGGAAGAGTGTGGTTATTTTTTCTGGTTCCTTTAAATACTAGATAAATAATAGAAACATCATCGAATGTCTCTAAGATTCTATTTCCCATTTATAAATTGAACACATTAGTAATACCTGAATCACAAGGTAAAATGATACAGATATCCTTATAATAAAATTGATCATGGAGGATAAAATTAAACCATTTGTATGATAGTGCTAATTACGGATATTCTTTATTATTTTTTATTTCTCTGTTTTTCAGGTTTTGTGATGTCACAGTAAACTGAGGTATATACAGACATAGAGTTAACAAGAAATTAGCTTTATTTTTTTTTTTTTTTTTTTTCTTTTAGCGTTACGCGGGCCTCTCACTGCTGTGGCCTCTCCCGCTGCGGAGCACAGGCTCCGGACGCGCAGGCTCAGCGGCCATGGCCCACGGGCCCAGCCGCTCCGCGGCATATGGGATCCTCCCGGACCGGGGCACGAACCCGCGTCCCCTGCATCGGCAGGCGGACTCTCAACCACTGCGCCACCAGGGAAGCCCGAAATGAGCATCTTTTTTAAAGAGCACTGCTTACTTGGTTTGGCCAGCGAAAGCACCACAAGTTTGATTACAGTTTTCAGGTAGAATGACTTTTCTAGATATCCTTTCAACCATTTTTTCTCCACCTACCCTGGGAACTCCAATAGAGAAAGAAACATGCCTGTACTGTTCTCTTTCATACCTTCGGCCTCTAGAAAAGAACTTTCTAAAAATACACACATTCCTAGTATTCTGTTCTAGATACATTCCTCATCACACTAGCTAATTTTATCCACTCTCAAGATTTCAAACCATATTTATGCTGAAGAATCTAAAGTATGTATCTCCTGATCTCTTGATGTCCTGATATATATATATACATACACCCTTTCCCACACTCAGCCGTCTGTGTACATATCTTATTGAATTTTCTGCAGATATATTTTTTTAATTTTTTATTTTTATACAATTTTTAAGGGTACTTTCCATTTACAGTTACTGCAAAATATTGGCTATAGTCCCCGTGTTGTACAATACATCCTTGAGCCTATCTTACACTCAATAGTTTGTGCCTCCCATTTCCCCCACTATATTGCCCCCCACAACTGGTAACCACTAGTTTGTTCTCTATATGCGTCTGCTTCTTCTTTGTTATATTTACTAGTTTGTTGTATATTTTTATTATTTTTTTAATAAATTTATTTATTTTATTTATTTATTTTTGGCTGCATTGGGTCTGCATTGCTACTCTTCATTTTGGTGCATGGGCTTCTCGTTGCGGTGGCTTCTCTTGTTGCAGGGCATGGGCTCTAGGCATGCAGGCTCAGTAGCTGTGGCGTGCAGGCTCAGTAGTTGTGGCTCGCAGGCTCTAGAGCGCAGACTCAGTAGTTGTGGTGCACGGGCTTGGTTGCTCCGCGGCATGTGAGATCTTCCCAGGCCAGGGCTCGGACCTGTGTCCCCTGAATTGGCAGGCGGATTCTTAACCACTGCTCCACCAGGGAAGTCCTGTTGTATTCTTTAGATTCTGCTTATGTGATGTGATATCATACAGTATTTGTCTTTCTCTGTCTGGCTTATTTCACTTAGCATAATGCCCCTCAAGTCCATCCATGTTCTGCAGATATTCTTTTTTTTTTTTTTTCTGCAGATATTCTTAAACTCAACAGCCAACAGGGATCTCTTGACCTTCTCCCAAATTCTTACTTTTTCTGCTTTTCTTTCACCAAATGATGACACCGTTCTTCATCTAAGACAGGAGTCATCAAACTACAGCCAGAGGGTTAAATCTGGACCACTGTGAATTTGGCCTGCTTGAAAATAAAGTTGCATTGGAGCACTGCCATCCCATACATTCACACACTGTTTCTGGCTGCTTTTGCACTTACAACCACAGAGTTGAGTAGTTGCAACAGAGATCTTATGACCTACAACCTTAAAATACTACCTGCTCCTACACAGATAGAGTTTGCCAATCCCTGATCTAGGGCAACCAAGGAAGAAATCCAGGACAGATCATTGATGTCATCCCAAGCCCTGTCCCTCATTCCCTCATCCAATTAATTTCCATATCCAGTTCTTTTTACCTCCTAACTAGTTCCTCAGTTCTCTCTCTGTCTCTGTTTTTACTATCATTGAGGCCTAGTTTGGGCCCTGATCAATTTTATCCAGACTATTACAGTATCTTAACTGCCCTTCCTGCCATTATTCTTGATCATCCTATAAACATCCTCCACACTTTAGTCAGAATCACTAATTAAAAAATAAATTTGATTCTATCCTCCATTCCAAAAATTCCCTTTTGGCTCTCTAACAACCAAAGGATTAACTGTCATTGCCATGACATAGCCTACAAGAATCTGGCACCTTCAAATATCTGTGGCTTCATCATCCACCACTCCTTGCTCTATTTTAGTCTTTAGCGTCACGAAACTACTTACTGTTCCCCTTCAGGCAATATGCTATTCCTCACTTGAGTTTATGTCTTTGTTCATGCTGCCCTTTCTTTCTGGAATGCCCTCCCAATTCCCCACCTTACCGCACCTGACCAATATGCACACATTTTTTCATTCTCACCTGTTATAGCCAAGGATGGATCTCACCTGAGAAAACAGAGTCCTCAACTCCTCCATCTTAGTGACATGGATTTATTTAATCCAGAATCCCTTTGTTTAAGCTAGTTTGGGTCTGCGATTGTGTTTTGCTTTTTTCACTTATAACCAAAAGAATTATACTACTAAATATCCTCAATAGTCTAAGAGTACCTTGAAGAGAGGGACTGTGCTTTACACATCTTTTTTTTTTCAGTGTCTCATGGAGTGCCTAACACATAAGAGGATCTGAAAAAATATTTCCTTAATTAATAAATATATTTGTAGCAAAGCCTTGAAATTACTCTATGATGTAAAGCCTATCTAAATCAATAAATTTACTCTAATTTAAAATGACTGAACTTACACTAGGGATTGACTAGGAATTGAAAGCCATATAAATTCACCAATATACAACCAGTTTACACAACCTATGATAAATAATATTCAGTAGGATTTTTTTTTTTTTTTTTTTTTTTGCGGTACACAGGCCTCTCACTGTTGTGGCCTCTCCCATTGCGGAGTACAGGCTCCGGACGCGCAGGCTCAGAGGACATGGCTCACGGGCCCAGCCGCTCCGCGGCATGTGGGATCCTCCCAGACCGGGGCACGAACCCACGTACCCTGCATCGGCAGGCAGACTCTCAACCACTGCACCACCAGGAAAGCCCTTCAGTAGGATTTTGACAGCCACTTCTAATCTACTCTCACTAGGAAACTCTCATAATCTTGTACCTATGGAAAATGTCCCTCCCTGTTTTTATCCAGTTGTTTAATTTGTTTTCACTGGGTCTGTGCCATCTCCTCATCTCCTGCATCTTACGTTGTTCTAGGTTTTATTGAGATTTCTAGACAATACTGGTTTTCAACATGTTTAGCTTAAAACATTTGAAATATTTTTATTCTCCCCAAAATTCCATTTTAAGTCAGACTATTCATTCAGTGTATTTACTGAATTACTAATGCAATACTTCACAAGTCTGGGTAACCCTATTACTTCCAATGCTTACTTTGAACAATGTCTCCTGCCTGTTAGCCCAAGAAGAAATTCTCTTTTGGTAAACCTGTACTGGAAGAACTTCATTCTATTGCACTGCAGCTTTCTTTCTTTTTCTCATGGAAATGAGAAAAATTTTACAGTCTCTTCCAACTTTCTTTTTTTTTTTCCATCAGAGTCACCATATGCATTTCTACCAGTTTATGGCTCAGGCAGCTTCTGCTCCAGATCAGCAGATCTTAGTTGCTGTATCTTTCTGGACACACCTGTCTCTCTGTTTGCTCTGAAACCTCAGCTCCCTGAAGAGTCAATGAACAGTCCTTGATTTTCTGTTTGTCCAGTTTCTTCTTGCAAGGATAGAAGTGATGACTTCCAAGCTCTTTACATGTTGAGTCACAAGTCAGCCCATGCTTTTTAAAGAATAAGAGAATTGTCTCTGGGATTGAATATAAACTTTCCCAATTCATGTAAACTGATAATCCAATTATATTTTAGATGTCACTAAACATATATGTCAGCTTTCAGAAATAGTGATTTTAACATTTAAGTTTCATGCCTGCTTTAAGAGATCTAAATCAGAATAGTATTCAAAAAAAATAAATAACTGGTCTTCCAATAGTTTTACCACTCATGTGCTAGTCATGATATCTGCCTGATCAAAACTTGATCTAAGGGAAATTGTTCTGACCGTATGGTCACCTATTATGGATGACACTACCCAGAAAGAAACGGAGATTCTGACTTAAAAGATAGGAATTTGGAAAGGCAGAGGGAATTAATCACTAGTGGTGGGAGAAGTAGCTAAAAGAATATACCACCAGAAACCATTATGCAGAGAAGAAACAGAGAGGTGAAGGTCACAAGTGAGTCAAATATATAAGGAAGCAGGATACAAGTAGGCAGATGCTTTGAGGGAAGAGCAGAAGGTGTGGTGGTGAGAAAAAGGAGCACAAACCCAGAAGAGAGCAGACTGAAGGGAGTACCGAATCCCGCCAGCAGTAGGTACTTGAGGGGAAGGGGAAGCGGGGGTGGGGGGGGCGAGGTGTCGTCAATGCTCCTACTGTTAGAATTCCAGAGAAGCCTGTGGGGTTTTGAAAGCTACCCTACACCACAAGCAGCACCAATTCTTACAGCAGTGAAGATCAGCCCTATTGTGGTTCCAGCTGCCATTGAGTTCTGCTTGGTTACTTTTCCTGGGTTTTTTTTGGTTTGTTTTTCATTTTGGGGGTGTATGTGTTTTTGTTTGTTTGTTTTTGGTAAAATCTACCTTGGCTAAAGGTCTTAATTCTTTATTCCGAAATGTCTCCAGATAATAAACATTTTTATCACTTAAAATAACTTGATTGGGCTTCCCTGGTGGAGCAGTGGTTGAGAGTCTGCCTGCCGATGCAGGGGACACGGGTTCATGCCCCGGTCCGCGAAGATCCCACATGCCGTGGAGCGGCTGGGCCCATGAGCCATGGCCGCTGAGCCTGCGCGTCCGGAGCCTGTGCTCCGCAATGGGAGAGGCCACAACAGTGAGAGGCCTGCGTACAGCAAAAAAATAAATAAATAAAAATTAAAAATAAAAACAACTTGATCAACTCTGTTCCATAACCTTAGAGTTTATCCAGGGGAGGAAAAGTCAGACCAAATGTCAAATTTTAAGTAAAAGAAAAAATTTCCATACCAAACATAAAATAGGTAGCTAGTGGGAAGCAGCCGCATAGTGCAGGGAGATCAGCTCCGTGCTTTGTGATCACCTAGAGGGGTGGGATAGGGAGGGTGGGAGGGAGGGAGACGCAAGAGGGAAGAGATATGGGAACATATGTATATGTATAACTAATTCACTTTGTTATAAAGCAGAAACTAACACACCATTGTAAAGCAATTATACTCCAATAAAGATGTTAAAAAATAAAATAAAAATAATCACATAAAAAGAAATTCCATAGTGTTTATCCTGAAACCTTTTCAACATCTTTTCTATTCATGTGCTTCTTCATAGACACTTTACCATCCTCCAGCTTCCATGATGTTAATTAATAAGAACAAAATGTTAATGCATACATGGATGCTAATGGTGGGTTAACGTGTCAGTTTTTCCTAGGTAACATATTTGCTTTTGAAAGTTTTTCCACAGTACAGATGGAGGCTGGAATCAGATAAAAAAATTTATTATGGTTATGATTAATGTCATTCCGCTTTTACCCAGGTGCTGCTTTGGAACTCATGCTGGTAGCCTTGGAAAAGAAATTATATTTGTCCCACATTGTTATACAACTGGATGCTCCAGCTGTCAGAATTAAGTTATTGTTGATTGAATACATTTCAATCAAATCAATATTTTGATGAGTCCCTCTATTTTGTGCATTTGTTTCACAATGTTTTTGTTTTGCTTTTTTTTTTTGCTATACAATAGGTCCTTGTTGGTTACCTGTTTTAAATATAGCAGTGTGTACATGTCAATCCCAAACTCCCACAATGTAAATTTATGAGGCCTTTAATATTCTCTTTCACATGACTCTCTAGATTTCTTGTATAGGGCACCTTAAACCCATTTACTTTTTGTAAGATTCTACCGTTGCATTTTCCACATATCCACATATCACAATTCATTCTTACACAACATAATAAAACACTTCAAAATTTCTCTTCCCTATTCTTCCCCTCCCTTTTTCTATTCCCTTGATATTATCCAATTTCAAAGATTTAAGCTAATCCAAAGAATAAGAGAAAATTCAAGAATTTTTTCAAGATTCATAAATAAGATTCAACTTAGAATTTAGAATACCCAACTTTCACTTAACTTTTGGAAGCTACACTAAATTTTTAAAAAAGGATTTCCTTCCTTTTGCAGCAGTGGATTTCTTTTTTTTAAACTATGCTTGGAAAAACACTAGATATTCTACAGAAAACCTCAAGTGCCTTCCCATGTAATAGGGTGAAGACCAGTAGACAGTGCCAAGACAGAAATCTCTTGAAGAAAGAATCTTACTACTAAAAACAAAAAGTCTAAAATAGAATTTAATACAGTAGATACCCATATACCTCCAGTCCTAAGTATATCACACAATCAGTGAACTACTACGACTATTAGGAAATCAATAGAGCTGAATAAATAGTAGTATGATCTTATAATTCAAAAACTAAAAATAAGTGCCACTATTTTTTTTTAACCAGTTTTATTGCTCTACGACCTAATGATGTAGAACACTTATTTTCCAAAATAATTTAGGATCATGTTATGTATAAGTAATTTCATGAGAAGTTTCGACCTCCACTCAGAGAGTTGATCAAACTTCCACCGTGCCAGACCATTAAGTCATTTTTGTTTCCTCCTTCAGTACCTGCCCTCCAAAGTGCATACTCTGCAGGTTAATCCACAGGACATAGTGAAAATGCCCAGATGTTCTCTGGAGTAATCCAACCCTGCATACTGATCAATCAGAGAATACATTGTCTTGCATACTGATCAGCCTTGAAAAATAAGGTTCACTAGCAGTAAAATGGAGAATGAAAGCAATCATCCACTTAAATTTGGATGTAAACATGATTTACCTCAAATACCCAGACAACTGCATAAAAGTAAGAGTTGTTACATTTTTGGTTTTGTTTTAATTTTAATTTTCTGGCAATTGCTTTGGATCTTTTCCTTTTGCTCGCGTAGACCTTGGGAAGGTCATATTAGTCCTATAAACCTGTAAAGGAGTAATTTGAAATACCATAAATAACAGAATATATGGGCACATATTTATTTGGGTTCTTTAAAATAAAAATATAAATTATTCACATTTTTATATGCTCTCAGGTTATAGGTGATTATCACTGTGCAAAATATTGTACCATGGATTCAATTTCTATTACATTTATACTAGCACACTATGATTTATAATCCTGTGAAGACTCATGTATTGCAAAAACATTTAGAGAAGTATGTAATGTGCACCAAATGGAAGAAAAATCTGCTTTTTTAAGGAATATATAAATGCATCCTAAGTGCATGCCATTTGATTCATATACAGCAGCTTTCAAACGCTGCATGCAGTTCACAAGCTATTGGTAAGCATGCCTATTTGGAAAGTAGGGATAAATATGTGATGGAATATGTGAACATTTGATAAAGTATGATCGGTATCAAAAGTTATAAAAATTATTTATTGCTTACTTAGCCAAGCTTCTATAACTCTGTTTTTGCTAACATTTAAAGAGAACAAAATAAGAGCTAAGACTAATTTTAAATTTCTTTTATGTTTTCTATTATATTTCTAACTTGTATTCTAATTAGGAACTCCCAAAGATCAAGAATCCCCAGCTTCCTTGAGCAGCTGGACTCCCAGCTGGGCATGTTGTATGTGTAACAGCTTCAGTAATTTCCTTTCTTTTCATGTGTCTTTTCTCTAGGTTAGCTGCATTGTTTAGAATGAGATTTCCTTTGTAGTCACTACTGTGTCTATTGTTTTGTTAAACAACCTGCTTCATAAACTCACATTTTACTTATTTTAATCATTACTAAAAATTTTTTGGATCAAACTCTTCTTGCAAAAGCCCTTCATTCTTACCATTATTCGAATATAAACTCAAATATATTTAAAATAATTGTTAAATATTTTATATAATATGATATTTAACAAAGGGTTGATCATTATAAACACATTAAACTTTGTGATGCATAGTCACAATTTAAAATAGCTTTTATTATTTAGTTTCATAACAGAATACAGAAGACATACTGAGTAATGATAATTAAAGAATATTCATTTTAGAGCTTAGAGACCCTCCAATTTAAAGAAAATCATAGATGATTGAAGGGTTAAAATATAATCTGAATGAACAGAATTGGGATTTTTACTCTGGAGTAGAAGTGGTTAAAGCTTGACTTTATAACAGTGGAAAATAAGTCAATCACCCAGTGCACGGATACAAAATTTCAGTCTAAGCTTAAAGAAGAAGATGCAGCTTCAAATTTCTCTCTTCTCACTGCCCTTCCCTGGAGTTTTTTCTCCTTGGTATAGGCCATTCTAACCTAGGTATACAGATACAGCTGCATGATCACAAGAGGAATTCATAGAGAATACTGGATAACACAGCCATGCTGTGTTCCATATTTGTATGACACAACCATATATAGCACTTAACTCTGAACAATAAATGCTATGTATCAGTCCCTCATGATAGTCAAAGAACTTGGAATCATAGACAAAAAGGCCTGAGTTTTAGGATTTTTTTTTCTGCCCTAGAATCACATCTGTTGTTCAGAATCTCATAACCCATTAAACATAACTCAGTCGCTTAAAGAAAAATTTCCTAACTCATTCCCTCAATCAAATTGATTAAGAATCTAGAAGAGTGAAAGAGGGGACGATGTTTTATAAGAGCTGATTTCATATCTTTTCATATCTAGAATTAAATAGTTCATCTAAGGAGGGATCATAGAGATCATTAGATTCAGAATATTCTTTTCACCTGCTAATTTGCTAGTTGGCTTTGGATAACTAAAAGATATGGCTTATGGCAGTGCCTTAAAAAAAACTCAACAAAATTACCTCCCTCCCTCCAACCCCTGGAAAGTGGTGATCTTTTATTGTCTTCACAGATTTGCCTTTTCTAGAATATCATATACTTGGAATCATGAGGTACGTAGCCTTTTCAGATTGGCTTCTTTCATGCAATAATATGCATTTACGGCTCCTCCTTGTTATTTCTTTTTATCACTGAATCATATTCCATTGTCTGGATGTACCACAGTTTATTTATCCATTTACCTACTGAAGGACACCTTTGTTGCTTCCAAATTTTGGTAATTATGAATAAATCTGCTATAAACATCCGTGTGCAGGTTTTTTTGTGGAGATAAGTTTTCAACTCTTTTGGGTGAATACCAAAGAGTATGATTATTGCATCATACAGTAAGAGTATGTTGAGTTTTGTAAGAAATCACCAAACTGTCTTCCCAAATGGCTGTACTATTTTGCATTCCCAGCAGCAATGAATGAGAGCTCCTGTTGCTACACATCTTCACCACACTTGGTGTTTTCCCAACATTAGCCATTCTAACAGATATGTAATTGTAGCTCATTGTTTTAATTTGCATTTCCTTAAACGATGTATGATGTAGAGCATCTTTTCATATGCTATTTACCATCTATATATCTTCTTTGGCAAGCTGTTTATTAAGGTCACTAGCCCATTTTAAAATCTGGTTGTTTGTTTTCTCATTGTTGAATTGTAAGTGTTCTTTGTATATTTTTGGATAACAGTTCTTTATTAGATGTGTCCTTTGGAATATTTTATTCTTTTTATGGCTTCTTTTCTCATTCTGTTAACATTGTCTTTTGTGGAGCAAAAGTTTTTAATTTTAATGAAGTCCATCTTATCAATTTTTTTTCATGCACTATGTCTTTGGTGTTGTACTTAAAAAGTCATTGCCATACCCAAGGCCATCTAGGTATTTTCCTATGTTATCTTCTAGGAATTTTATAAGATTTTTTTTGGCACTTTACATTTAGGTCTATGTAACCTAAATGTAACTCACTTTGAGTTAAGTCTGAGAAGGTAGAAGGTCTGTTCTAGATTCATTTTTTTACATTGGATGTCCAATCGTTCCAGCACAATTTGTTAAAAGACAATCTTTGCTTCATTGTATTGGCTTCGCTTCTTTGTCAAAGGTCAGTTGATTATAATTATATGGATCTATTTCTGTGACCTCTGTTCTCTTCCATTGATCTATTTGTCTATTCTTTCGCCAATACCACACTGTCTTAATTACTGTAGCTTTATAGTAAGTCTTGAAGTTGGGTAACGTGAGCCCTCTAACTTTGTTCTCTTTCAGTATTATGTCAGTTATTCTGTGTCTTTTGACTCTCCATATACACTTTAGAATCAGTTTGTTGATATCCATAAAATAACTTGCTAGGATTTTGACTGAGACTGCACTGAATCTATAGATCAAATTGGGAAGAACTGACATCTTGACAATATTGGGTCTTCCCTTCCATAAACATGAAATTTCTCTTCATTTATTTGGTTCTTCTTTGATTTTGTTCATCAGAGTTTCAGAGTTTTCTTCATACAGATATTGTAAATATTTTGTTAGATTTATACCTAAGTATTTAATTTTTTGGATGCTAATGTAGACGGTATTGTGTTTATAATTTCGAATTCCACTTTGTTGTTGGTATAGGAAAGCAATTGATTTTTGATATTAACCTTGTTATAATTGCTCATTAGTTACAGTTTTTCTCTTGATCCTTTCTAATTTTCTACATAGATGTGTTTCTTTTTTTACTTGTTTTAATAATGTTGTTAAGAGAGAGACTTCTTGTATGCTACAAAAATGTAATAAAAATTGAGAAACGAAAATTTTAATATAATTCTCAGACAGTTAAAATTTTCTAATTTTAGGGAGTTTGTAGAGTTCTTCCCATATAGTAGAAATTCTCTCTTTCACTCAGGAGCCATATTTAGTAATTTAATAGCAAAAAAAAAAAAGTAGGGGTATTAGGGTAAAGACTTAAGTTAATGCAAAAACAACAAAAAGTCCAACAGAAGTTGCTTAAAGGGTTGTTTTCTTTTTTCTTGTGGCGAGGCTTCCTTGCTTCATATGATTATTCAGAAACCTATGCTTCTTCCATTTTCTACTATTCTCTAGGATGTATTTCTAATTTCTGTGAAAGCTGTGCCTCATCTGCGTTCTTACACTTGTGAGGGGTATACGTATGAAGAAGCAAGAACACAGACACAAGTTGTGACACAGCTTTGACCCTGAAATGTTTTAAGAACTAGGTCTGGAATTGGCAGCCACCATTTATGGTCAAATGCCATTGCCAAGAATTTAGTCACATGGTCACAACTAACTGCATGCCATGGGGTGAACAGGAAATGTATTCCTAGAGAGACATGCCAGCTACCACTCTATTACTATGCAAGAAGGTGACAACTTACTTGGCTAGACAATTAGCAATCTTTGCCAGAGTAAGTTAAAGCAGAGAATGATGATGATGATGATGATGACGATGATGATGAAGATAAACATACCAATCTTGACCATTTTATTTTAACTTAAAACCAAGTCTATATTTATTTATAAATATTCCAATATAGGGCAAATACTTTCCTTTGAAAATGGACCTATCCCAATAAAACCCAACATAATCTTTCTTCCATTAATTATATTCATAATGCATTTCTATGATATTATGTATTGATTTTCTTACAGTGAATTAAACTCACAAAGCAATATGATTACAAAATAACTTTTAGGTTTATATTTTCTGCATTTTTTGTAGCTCTCTTGTCCCCACCTGAATTGACACCATTTTAACGACATTTTAAAATTTTATAATGTTTTACTTATATGAAAAGTCTTTATGCAATATACTATTAAATTATATTATTACAATAATAAGAACAATTGCCAAAACAGATTCAAGAACAAGCAACTGACCCTGCATAAGTCCTCAGCTCACCTGGCAGGAGCAGAAAGGGGCTGGAAGTTCTAGAAATTCACCAACGGTTGTGAGCATCCCCTGTGCCAGTAGCATCAGTTCCTGCATTGTATCAAGGGAATACTCAATGTCAGTTAATCTAAGGAGTTGTTTATAATACATTTTTTTAAAGGGAACTTTATTATTTTGATTTATAAAATCAAAATTTTATATTTTGGCTGCGTTGGGTCTTCATTGCTGCACGCGGGTTTTCTCTAGTTGCGGCGAGCGGGGGCTACTCTTCGTTGCGGTGCGTAGGCTTCTCATTGTGGTGGCTTCTCTTATTGCGGAGCACGAGCTCTAGGTGCGCAGGCTTCAGTAGTTGTGGTTCGCAGGCTCTAGAGCGCAGGCTCAGTAGCTGTGGCACACGGGCTTAGCTGCTCCGTGGCATGTGGGATCTTCCCGGACCAGGGCTCGAACACGTGTCTCCTGCATTGGCAGGCAGATTCTTAACCACTGCGTCATCAGAGAAGCTCCTAAGGAGTTGTTTAAATGAAGATTAATTCACAGAGGGTTTTTTTGTTTTTTGTCTATTTTTTACTGCAATTAGAGATGTTTGTCTATGGTGGCATATGGTCCTAAAAATAATTGGAGAATAAAGTATTTTCTTGTTGACTGTTGATAGGAGTGTACAGATCTAAGGCTGAACTAAAAATATGCTTACATTCATACACCAGCATGGTTTATCTAATTTGCATGTAAGAACTGCTATATTATGTCTATTTCGATTTCGTGTAACTATAGGTTTGCCATTTAGAAGTATAAATATCCTGAGAATTTTTGCATGTGGTAGGTTATATCTAGTGACTGTATTATCCTTTAAATGTGATATATAGCTTCAAGAACAGGAAAACATTCACATTACAGTAACATGTCTTTTCGTATTAACAGCCACAGATAAAGGAGTTCCCCATCTGATGAGGGTGAAAATATTGTCGTATATACCAAACCTATTCAAAATACTATTGTATATACCAAACCCATTCTTTAATTCAGTAGTTCTCAAACTGTGTGTCTTCAACAGCAGCATTAGCAATACCAGAGAACTTGCTAGAAAGGAAGATTCTTACATGCACTCCAGGTTCACAGAATTAGAAACCCTCAGATAAGGTGCAGTAATCAATTACACCAAATCCTCAAAGACCTCTCAGAGGAGAGTTGAGTCTGTTCCCCACAGCACTCTGCACCTACGTCTGCATCTACAGCACCCATGAGTGTGTGCTTCTGTGTCTGTCTGTGCAGATTTTCTTCTGCAGTCTTCCTCCCCTCACTTCTGTTTTTAAAATTTACCAACACATTGACAGCAACACCAAAGTCTAGCCCAAAGTGATTCTAGTAGAGCAGTATGGCTTCTGGATTGGTTGCCTGTCTGGGTTCTAGAAACTCATCATTTTAGTAACAGGTCCCTTTATTTTCTATTATTTGTTCCAGCAGAATTAACATTAGGAAAATTATTTTTTGAAAAAGGAAGAAAACAGGTATTCCTAAAGAACAATAAAGGGTTTGTCTGTTATTTGCATTTTAGTATTCAATTTATAAAGTGTTTACTGAACATTCAATATGCATCTGGCACGGTGACATACATTAGGGGTAAGAGAACATTTCCAACGTGTATTCAATATTTTTTATCTTACACTTGTGATGGACACAAAGGTTATACAATTCTGCCAATCTTACACAAAGTAGCACTTACTAAGGCAGTTCCAAGATTTCGTAATAATGTAGGTTCTTCTATAAAATTTACCCAGTGTGATGCTATTATTTTTAGCTGGCAAATTTTGAATGGGTTTCAAAGATTGGTAACATTTTCATATTTATTATCAAATCATTCATTTCTAGAATTATCTTTTAATAATATATTATTATATTAATTAACATTTAGATTAAAGATATCTAATTATATGTCTCATCTTAATTTTTTCTTCAATATGGACCAGCAGTATTATTAGAGTTGTTCTTTGTATAATAATTTTCTGACATTCCCAAAGGTATTGTTGGACCAAACTTATTATCATTTATACTAGTCTCTGTTACAGATTTTTCTCCATTAGCTTAAAAATGTTTGCCAGCGTCTCATAAAGCTACTAAATCTGGATATATGTTTTTAAAATGATATTATTTTCCAGGTGGCTTTTCCTGGTTATTGTCAAATCAAGTAATCATGACTCAGTTACTTTAAAAATTGAAACAAAACAGTTTATAACTCATTATTTTACAAAGGTATGCCTATTTCATGACAACTACACCTTTATTATTGGCATAACAGAAAAAAAGGCTCTTGTGGTGAAAAATGAGAAGAAATTAAGTTGGCAGTTTAGAATGGAGAATGACACTTAGTGAGCTCTGTGATTCATGTCAAATAATCTATCCTTCTAACATATTCAGCAGCTAATTATAATGCTCCTCTAAATCAATCTGGTTTATAACCATATTTTTTAAAAGACTACTCTTCAAAAGCTAAATATAGCCCCAGACTCCTCAAAATTAGAGTGTTTCCAGGAAAATGGTGACTTTAAAAGAAATGTTCTAAATGTCAAATTTGGACAGTTGAAACCCTAGAAGTGATAGCGCTCAATGAGTCAAGAATTTATTCTACAATAAATTTACATTTAAGGTTCTGAGCAAAATCGCAACTACTTGTCCTAATTTTGGAGGTCTCATTGCCTTTTTCTGCAGTGCTGGCTTACTGGTTGTGCATTTTAACTATAGTTCATCTCTGTGATGAAATGGCACATATATGTTTCTCTTAAAAATACCTTTTCACCTAGATAGTTGAGAGCTGCACTCTAAATTTCCACAAAAAAGCAGTTTGCCTCATTGACCCTTTACCTGTTAAGGTAAAACAAAGTAGAATAACTAGGACTAAGTATTTTCAATATACTGGCCTGAATTGCCTCTAAAATCTAGGGTTTTCTGAAGGTTGGAACTATATAGTAATAAATATAGAAATAATAATCCTACATAATATTTCCTCAAACCAAACTTATTACCTTACTTAAGTCTTTTTTTAAATGAAGTATAGTTGATTTACAATGTTGTGTTAGCTTCAGGTGTACAGCAAAGTGATTCAGTAATACATGTATATATATCCATTCTTTTCCAGATTCTTTTCCCATATAGGTTATTACAGAATATTGAGTAGAGTTCACTGTGCAATCCAGTAGGTCCTTGTTGATCATCTATTTTATCTATAGTAGTGTGTATCTGTTAATCCCAAACTCCTAATTTATCTCTCACCTCCCACTTCCCCTTTGGTAACCATAAGTTTGTTTTCTATGTCTCTAACTATCACTTCCATCTTAAAAATATATTAATTGTATTCATTTTTTTAAACTGGCAATGGGAAGGTGACAAGAACCCAAAGAAAAATATTGTAAGTATTCAAGAACCTACCAAATTAACATAACTTAACATTCTACCAACTATTATAAATTGAGAATACTAAATTCTCTGAAATATCTCTAAACTCCAACTTTAGGTTTGGTTATGTAGGATACAGCATCATTCACTATTCGGTGTTAAAACATGCATTGAGTTGTTCCCATTTATACTGCATCAAAGCAGTTGAAATCCAATTGAAAAGTTTCTTTAGACAGCCATTGTGTGGGAACATGATGTCAATATTAATAAAGGCTGAATTTCCCCTTGGCTCACTTCTTACAGATAAGCTTTTCAATAATACACTGCTTGCACCAAAGGTCTGATGGGACTGGGAATAGTAAAAAACACTAATAAAAGAATGTTGAATGTTTTTATATTAAATTTCCCCACAGGCAAACTGAAAAGCCTACTTAAAGAACGCCAATCAACATGGCACTTATTAAATGTAACAAGAGTCCTGTTACAACAGATCTTTAAAGTCCTAAAAATGAATTAGGAAATAGGGACAAAAGACAAATGTGCATTCATTTTTAAGTGCAAGCCCTGGACATCTCACTTGATGTGCACTAAATTGGCCCTGGCTTATTTGATCTTCAAAAACTACCCATTTATGTGAGCTCACAACTTTTAAAATTCTTTTACTTAAAAGAAGTAGTAGACTCTTTTACCTAAAATGAATTCTAGATATTTGTCTTACTAACCTATCCAGCAGAAAAAAAAAGATTTATACAGAAATTGTCATATTCTACTTATTTAAAAATTAATAAAAGAAATAAAACACCAGGACAGTGACTAAAGTAATAACTGGATAAGCTGGAGATAAAGAAGCAGTTGTTTAAATTATTGAATGTGAACCTAGCAGATGCAGTGCAACTTAGAGCAAAAATAAACACTTGGGGTTCTTGAATATTTTTTCAAAATAACAACTCAGGGTTTGTTGTCTATTCACGGACTCACCAACCATCACTTTTATCTGAAGTTAAGCAGTATTAAGGTGGTGACAAATATATTAAATCTGCCCATCTCTGAGAACTAGAACCCCAGGCTGAGACTAACTTGGGTTCAGCAGTGGAAAAAAAAAAAAAAAACCTCAGTTGCTAAACATTAGTTATTTCTCAAAGATAGAAGAGAAAATGGGAGGCTACAGGATAAAAAGTAATGGCTTAGGGGCTTCCCTGGTGGCACAGTGGTTGAGAGTCCGCCTGCCCATGCAGGGGACGCGGGTTCGTGCCCCAGTCCGGGAGGATCCCACATGCCACGGAGCGGCTGGGCCCGTGAGCCATGGCCGCTGAGCCTGCGCGTCCGGAGCCTGTGCTCCGCAACGGGAAAGGCCACAACAGTGAGAGGCCCGAGTACCAAAAAAAAAAAAAAAAAAGAAATAATGGCTTAGGACCATTTTTTTTTTTATTATGGATTCTAGAATTCTGTTAAATCTCATGATGTTTTTATTTCCTTGGAAAACAAAGAACTTTCCACAAAGGAACTTCCCGTAAAATCAAATTAAATTTCCCAATGTCCAGGAAAATAAGATTTAAAAAAATTTTTTTAAGTGGGCGTTATTATGATAAATTTCAGAATAGCATAAATGACATACATCTCCTACCATTCTTCAACAAAAATATATTGATTGTATACAATGTATTTGACACTATATGTTTGTATATGTATATATGTATACAAAGCATTTTAAAAAAGCATTTATACTTTTAAAAAAATTGAATACGTCTTTCAAATACAGTTAGTCATTCAACTTACTTGGACTTCTCTATAAAAATTAAGCAAAATTTTAGTTAAAACTTATAGAAGATGATAGAATCTTTGAATTTCAATTTATGGATTAAGAAGTAAAGCTACTTGCCTTTATGGAATACCTGAATAATTTATCAGCATGACTTTCACTGAATTTTATATTACAAGTGAAGTTTGCCAAGATGCAAAAAATTGGTCAGGATATATAATATTTTTATTTAGAGTATTATGTATTTCTTTTCAAATTCAATTTGAATCCTCAGTGTGGAGAGAATTTCAAGAGTGGGCTCAACTTTTGGACACTTTCAGAGCCGTGGCAAGTTCTGGATTTTTATTGATGCTTTGATCAGAATACAATTTATCTATTTTGAAATACAGTAAGGTTATTTTTTCACTAACATCATACACTCACTCTATTTTCTTTACTGGCATTGTTTTATGTCAGTTCATACAGTTTTGTAACTTTATGTTGATCACTAATAAGAATCTGTTGTGAATATAGAGCTTTTTCTCTGATCTACTGTTTGAATTTATAGGATTTATTTTTGCTTTGGGTTGTGGAATTTATTACAACTAAAGTGTAATTCTGTTATTTGTAAGCTCCTATAAGAAAAGATTCATATCTGAACCCTCTTCGTATCTTACCTGGTGCCTATCATCAGACCTTACAATTTGTAGATACTTAATTAAAATATTTTCTTAGTAATAATAACAATGTGATTTTTTTCCTAAGGAAGATACTGAAACATAATCTAAAAGTATCATGAACTGAATTTGTTTAAAGTCTTTACTTTTAAAATCATTTACATAATATTACAACCCTAATGTTCCAGTTTTGAACTCTGTCATTTTCGGTACAATTAAAATTACAATTAAGATAGGTTAAGTCTAGTTCAATAAGCCTTTCTCTTTTTGTAAACACCAAAATTTCATTCAACTATACATAAATACATTTTATTCTTTTCTTGAAAACAATGGTGACAAAGTGGCACCTCATTCTTACTCCTTCTTATTTTTTGGGATTTTTTTCATGGCATTTGTATCCTGGTGGCTGATTTTATAGTGTAGGCAGTTTGGTTGTTCCAAGTGAAGTGGGAAAATGGCATTTAATGGTAACTGAAGCTAAAAATCAGATTAGCATGACAACTAAAACAAAAACAAACAAACAAAAATCTCTAAATTTTTCTCTTCCCTTTTGATCTAAAATGAAACTTCACAAAAGCATATGTTTCCTCTATATAGAAGGGGGAACTTACTCTAATTATTTACACAAGTTCTCAGAACATCTGCTCATACTTGTTTGTTAAACAGTTCTTACATTTGATTTCATTGGTAGACCTACACTAGCATCCCTGAAGATCACATAATTATGCAAAGTTTCTTCGTAAACTGCAAATCAGTGTAATGTTACTTCTCTAGAGTAAACTGAGACCCTACTACATTGCTCGTTGCCACAATTTTAATTACTCAGATACCAATGTAATTTGGTCTATGAAAAAGATGTCACATATAGCCTTTAAGTGGCCATATATCTGTGTGTCTTTAAATTTATACTGAACTTTTCTATTTTCCCTAATCTTCTATTTCCTCTTAAGTATGAAAGATGAAACTAAATATTTAAAAGTAAATAGCAGCTTAAATTTTTCTATTTTTTTTCTACTGGATTATCTTTTTTTTTTTTTTAATTCCTCAGTTTCCACAGATTCTAACAACTAACATTTTGGAAATGTAAGTCCAGACCTGATCTTGTACAGCTATAATATTGTTTTGTGTCCCTTGTATATAATACAACTTCCACTACAGTTATATATATATTTATATTTTACAAATCCTGCCATTGGTAACTTCTGACGCAATGTTGCAATAATATTTGGATTATGCACCAAAGTGTGAACACTTTTAAGAATATTCAAAATTTAAAAAAGGAAAAATATAACATTATTGTTTATGTTTAAAATATACTGTTCTTTTATTTAAACTCAGTTCAGTACATGGACAGAAATGTATGGAGACAACAGTTTTATGTAAATACTTAATATGAGGTAAAAAATTTTTAAATCTAAGCATTGCAGTTATTGTTTGTGATGGTTTCATGTAGTTCTTTATAAATAAGAAACAATATTTAAAAATGAATACCAGAACATGTCAAAGTGATCTATATATAATCAAATAAAAATCAGACAATTTGAAGGCAAATTAGTCTAAAGTGCTTCTAAGTTTCACCCACTCATGTCTCTGACATTTCTTTTCCTGTTACTGAATTTGACAAAAAGATCTTTGGAAAAGGGAAGAAAAAAGTTGTTTTTTTTTTGACATTAGACTTCTGAGCCTCAGTATCTTCTGTCTGTAATTTGAGAATAGATGTTCATCTTATCTGGTTATCATAGAAAATCAGATGATTAAAAGCTAAGTAAAAACTGTGAAGACATAAATATGATGTTATATGTGGAAGGAGAAATTTATTTGATCTTATATAAAACTAGTTATCAGTAAAAACATAACAGGGCTAATCTAGAAAACAATGTTCAATGCATTTACCTAGCCCAACAATGAGGTTTAATTGGGGTATTTTACATATATGCTCAAATTTTCATTTGTATGGTAACATGGTCTAGTGGTTAGTACACTGATTACAAGTGAAAAATTCAAGTCCGTTTTCAGTACCATTACTCACCATTTATACTCTGTGGGGGAATTTTTTAAACTGCATGTCCATATTTTTCTAACTACAAAATACTTGTCACAAAATTGAAGGATGTCTGAGAGTGAATAATGTTTGCTCTTACCTCTGTGGAGAGAAGCACCATAGAAATACAGTTCAAACTTTAAAACATCACCAATGTGATGTTCAAGTTGAAAGTTTCACAAAGTAAAGAGAAAAAGATGACATCCATTTCAGCTTTTTCTCTTTCCTTGAATTTCTGATTTATATGACTCAAAAGGTTAATATTAGTAAAGCACAGGGAAAAGATAGTTATCCAAGTGATATTTTTAGCCATTTCTACAGGTATGATATATTAAAGTGTGCATTTAGGAGGCCAAGAAATTTAGGAAAATAACACACATTGCAGTTTTAACATTGCTGACTTCTTGTCCTAGATACAAAATGATCAACTTGGAAAGCCATGATTATAGTCAGAATTTGACTAGAAGAGACAATAAGAAGACCATAATTTCAATTCAGTTCTTTTTAACCCAAAGTTATTGGGCACCCATTCTGTAACTGGTAACCATTTTCCAAATCATAAGTAAGTACACTGGGATGGAAGAAATCCAGTGAGGTGAGGGGGAAGAAAAGTTGATTAAGATGTCTTCAAGGAGCCTAAAGTCTTGTGAGGCAGACATATTTAAACATGTAAATAGTGCAAGGCAGAATCAAGTAATTGCCATTTAGAGGTTCAAAGTGCTTTGAGAGCCCATAGGAAGAAGTAATTAATTCTGACTTGTACTGTGGGGAAAGCTTCACGGTAAAGAGCTTTTGAAAAGGGCCTTGAAAGAGATGTAGTAATTTGGTGGGTCGAGAAGGAGAGGACATTCCATGCTGAGTCAGGAACATCAGCGAAAAGGTACAAGGTCTCCCTCAGGCCTCTATGAGCCAGACAGAAAAGCTTATATATTTTAATTGGAAATTTCTCTAACAGTAAAGCAGCAATGCAAAGACTGATTTTTGTATTTTCTTTTTCTTTATGTATTCTTATCAAACAATTTATCTAGGATTTTTGGCATTCTGACAAAACTCTTCACAATGCTTAGTGCAAAATAGTTTTCCTTGCACTTTAATGCTTGTGTGTTTCAAATTTAAACAGTATTTATAGCAAGTTAATTTCTAATCAATAATTATATGTATTTGAAGAAATGCATAACTTCATTTCCTATAAACAGATATTTTCTAGTTTAATTTATTAGATGAAACACATTTATATAAAGCAGGTCTTGTTTTCCTATGAAATTTGAGATGCATTTTACCAGATTGTTTGAGTTGAAATGTTTGGTAAGGAAGCAGTAAAATAAATATAAACATCATTGCATGCTGGATATTTAAATGAGCTATAAAATTAAACTTGAAGCCAAACTTCCAGCACCTTGTAACATTGTTCCTAACCACATGAAGTCCAGAACTTTAACCCTTTTACTTACCTTGCAGTAGGAGAAAGAGAGTGTTTTTTTCTTTTTTAATCTTTAGAATCATTTTTAAAGAATGTTTATACCAGATAAAAATTGGAATCATTATTTTAAATATTACATGAATGTTTGGGAAACAAGGAGCCAATGTTTCATTAATTTACTTTATTAATAGTTATTTTAAATGGAAAGCATTGTGTTAAGATATAGTTGGTAACAATAATAGATTTGTCCAAGGGAATGAAGGACCTCATTATTTAAAAATGTTTCTTCTTATAGCTACTACTAAAGTTACTCTGCCTACATTTTACTGGTCATTATTTTTAAAGAGAAATCCTAAAGTAAATTCATTTCTTTTTATTTTTCTTGTTTTACCTACAAATTTTCAGTGTATATTCCTAATATTACAATAAGCAAGGTTAATGTGATTACCAAGAACCATGAAAACATACCTATTATCCTTTATGCCTGCACAGTCCAAAGCACATCTCTGGATCCAGGTTGGAGTTGTAACAATGGATTGTTACATGTGCTGGCAATGGATTGGATCCTGTGGCTGATGAGCTGGCGGGAAATCGAGAAAACAGCTTTCTGGGCCAGTTGAGACTGAAAGACAAGCAGACAGGAAGCTAAAGGCTCTGCTGTGATGCATCATCATATCCGGCAGCCCAGGATGGAAACCGGAACTCCCAGACAAGAGCAAAGAGGTGACGGCCATCAGGAGACAGCTGTTTCCGAACTGTAACCCAAGAAGCACACGTATTCGATTAAGAAAGTATTCTTTAACCAAATATGTTTGAAAAATTCTGCATAGTGTGATCCTTTCCAGAGTAGTTGTGAAGTACATTATCAAACAAAACACATAAATAAATACTTCAGTAAAGCAATCTGATTAACTTTCTTGAACCTGTGTTTTCTCACACTTAAGCATGGAACAATTTCTTGGAACACACTTCTTGTTATTCAGACCACCAATTGGAAAATGTTGCCTTATGACATTCAATTTGTACAATATTAACTCACTTTTTAAAATAAGATTCAAAAATAGAGTTTAGAGGGCTTCCCTGGTGGCGCAGTGGTTGAGAGTCCGCCTGCCGACGCAGGGGACACGGGTTCCTGCCCCGGTCCGTGAAGATTTCACATGCCACGAAGCAGCTGGGCCCGTGAGCCATGGCCGCTGAGCCTGCGCGTCCGGAGCCTGTTGCTCCGCAACGGGAGAGGCCACATCAGTGAGAGGCCCGCGTACCGCAACAACAACAACAAAAATACCAGATGAAGTTAGTATGCAAAATGATCATTATATTAATTGACAGACTGAGAAAAATAATAAAGCTTTTATGGGCAAATGGATTTCAAAATATAATATAAGTTTCTAGTAGTTTGGCAGAAAAACAAATGATGGAAATGAAAACATTTTGAGAGATTGTTCATACTATAAGTTCTCATAAACAACTACTAGAAACCAGTAAGAGTCTCTGTAGTCTCTAGTATTCCCAGTTGAGATTTTTATCAAAAGGTCTGTTTCTAAGATTCAGTAAATAATATGACACCACAGTGGATAGACAGATTCTACCAAATATTAACCCTGTTAGTCTCATGTCTTCAGGGTTCAGCGCTGACCATCACTTCAGGTTATGCAAAGTGTTCAAATGACAAATCGGGTAATGCCCATTTTCGCTGATAACCAACCATTGCAAACATTCCAGTCTTTTGTCAACACAGCTGGTTTGGAGCCATCCATCAGTGCTGGGAGTTCTGTCATATGCATTTAACTTCAGCATCAGCCAGCAGCTCAAAGTCTTTTTACTAAACACTGTCATTGCCACTGTGAGGATGGGGAAAAGACAAAGCTAAAGTGTTTTTTTAGGTTTTGCTTTGTTTTTTAACTCGTCATTATGAGCTGTTATTATGATGATTTTTTTCTTTGTTGAATCACTGACTCTGGTGTGGAAGGCAGGAAACCTTTATAGGTAATCTGCCATACTGCTTCCTGAAATTCTATAAAGTCTTTGATTGGGAAGTAAGGGTCTGAGTCAGTTCATAACAATTGCTGCATTGCTTGTTTTAAATTCCAAAGTGGAACAATGTGCCTTCCCCAGGACAATATTCATACCATATGCTTCTTAATGTTTTGATTCTCTAGGGTACAGTTGAGCAATCTGAACATCAAATAATGTGTTCTAGCCTCCCCAGCACCCAGGTCATATTCTGGGAATAAATTAGGCTTAAAGAAGTTCATTGACTCTTTTAGGCCACTGGGGTACTATTTAAGGAATCACATGTCGAGGACAAAGGGTGTTGCTGTCTTTCCAATATCTGGAATAAAGATTTATTTCAAGCCTTGGCAGATGAATGGACCAGCTAATTGTCCACAGTTTAGCCTTTGGCTACAATATGCATATACATACTTTTGGAGAAGGTGATCATATCCAGTGCATATTGAGATATGGTGAAGGGCAAAGGGGGATGTTTCAAGACATCATGAATCAATAATGAGATCAATTCATATATTAGCATATCATGCACTTGACGTGTTCAAATTTCTTGGTTTTATTATTTGTTTGAAGAGATAAAGTTTTAACAAAGAGGTTATTACTTCAGATGGACTCTAGTATATTCAAGAAGATGAAGTCAACCTAAGTGAAAACACATTTGATAGTTTAGGTCTATTTGAAAGAGAATTTCTTTTATGAGAGAGAAAACTGCAAAGACAGAAAGAATGCCTTGAACATATAACTAATAAAAATATCTTTCCTTCAAAGGGCTCAAAGCATTTTAATAAGTTAACTTGCCCTTATAACTTCTTTGTCAGAATTTTGAAACCATAAAACAAACAGAAACTAAACCATCTTTATGTTTATTGTCTGATGAGAGGGGAAAATGTCTTTGCTAAAGAGAAGGATCCTCTTTGAAAGATTTGCTGCTATGCAACTTGCCTTTTCAGTCCCTGACTCTGACTTTTCACACATGAAAAAATAAATAAATGTACACATCTCTTTACTGTCTAAGCTCATCTTACGGAACATTTTTTCTTCTCTGCCCATTTAGCATGAGTTTCTGAGACCCATTGTGCACAAAGATTACTGTGTCATTGATTAAACCTGTGACTAAGGATGAGCAAATAATTTATCATTTAAGTTGTCTCTTAAAAGTTGATAATTAGGATGATACCTGTTTTTACTCTTGATGATATCCTAATTATCCTAGAGGTTGTAAAAGTATTTTCCAATTGCTCGCACTGTATGGAGAACCAAACTGGAAAAACAAATGAAGCAACTGCCACAGGAGCAAAGTAACAAACTGAAAATAACATGAAACAAATTGGATATATAATTACTGAAGGAATGAGTACTGGGAGGGTGAAATATAACAGGCTTCACAGCGAAGGGAAATTGGAAGTCTTATTAGAAGTAAATGATAGTGAAATGCCAAAAAAACACTGAGTATTAACTGTATTAACTGAGCTTTCGATGAAAAAAAAATTGACTGTAAAAAATAATGGGATTTTATTTATTAAAAAGCAGCAAAAAAAATAGAAAAAAAGTACAAAAGCACAAAAGCAGAGTCTAATTTAATGTATTGGCATCAATCCATCAAACATAGACCAGTCCGGTTTTCCGATGCTGATCTAAAACCCCATGGATCAGTAAAGAACTCAGACTTCTTTATGCCACAACCGATGCTACCTTAGTCTAAATCACCATTATTTCTCTCATGATATTCTTCCATCTGGTCTTTCTGCCCTCACTCTGGACTCCTCTATAACGTATTCTCAACATAGCAGCTAAAGTGCTATTTTTAAATGTTAAGATTCATGTCACCTGCAGTTCTATCCCACTGAGAGTAACAGGCAAATTCCTAACAAGTCCATGTGAACTGCCCTCTTTATGCTCCCATTACCTTTGTTTTGGGGTTTTTGTTTTGTTTTTTATTGTTTTTTGAATTTAATTTTTATTTTATATTGGAGTAGAGTTGATTTACAATGACAAGGTGATTGCATGACCTAATCACCTCCCAAAGGCCCCAACCATCCAATAACATGACCTTGGAGTTTAGCTTTTAATACATGAATTTTAGGATGACACCGACATTCAGTCTGTAGCACACACCAACAATATTCCCACCTTAGGGGCTTTGCACTGACTGATCCCTCCACCTGCAACACTCTTCCCTCAGGAAATGAAGGCCATCTCTTTTTCACCTCTTTCAAGTGTTTGCTTGAATGCTAACTTCTTGATGGCTCCTATCTTCACCAACCCATTTAAATTTATAATCCACTTACCACACCCACCTTCATCTGTGTATTCTTGATTTCTCCCACCATGCTCCTTATTTTCCATTTCAGAGATCCCTTTCTAGAATTCCAACATATTATAAAATTTATTTAATTATGTCTATTTTATGCACACCACCCTCCATCATTAGAATGTAAGTTCCAGAAGGGCAGATTTTTTTTTTTCTGTTGGTATAGGAGGTTGGTTATGGACACTGATATATTTCAATTACCTTGAAACATTCCAGGCTTTCAGTCTTATATTACTTGAAGACACGTAATATAAGAGAAACAAGTATTACAAGAAAGAAAAGGGTTGTATTCTAGCCATTTTTGTAATCTCTCACTTTAATTCAGCATTTAGTTCATAATATTTATTCAATATAAGTTTGCTGAACTGAACTAAATCTCTAAGAATTTTTTTAAATTTCTAAGTTGATTTTTTAAGAAAATGTAACTAATATTCCAGGGATGAATGGCAGTTGAAATTTTTGCCAGAGACTGTGGGGAGTTTTATTGCCTTTGGTCTTTTAAACACTGTTATTCTCAGATTTTTCGTTTGCCTGTTTTATTCTATGATCAAACTAGTACTGAAACTTATAAGCAAATGCTATATTTAATTTATATTTGATTATACTTAATCTATGCTGCAAGCCTAGATTTTTTTTTTTTAATTTTTTAAATTTATTTATTTATTTATTTTTGGCTGTGTTGGGTCGTCGTTTCTGTGCAAGGGCTTTCTCTAGTTGTGGCAAGTGGGGGCCACTCTTCATCGCGGTGTGCTGGCCTCTCACTATCGCGGCCTCTCTTGTTGCTGAGCACAGGCTCCGGACGCGCAGGCTCAGTAATTGTGGCTCACGGGCCTAGTTGCTCTGCGGCATGTGGGATCTTTCCAGACCAGGGCTTGAACCCATGTCCCCTGCATTGGCAGACAGATTCTCAATGACTGAGCCACCAGGGAAGCCCACAAGCCTAGATGTTTTTAAAGAATGTATGTTTGTTCCATTTGGTTGTTTGTGTTATTTTTTGTCCCTTGTGGAACTGAACTCTTCAGAATTTTATCTGTGATTCTATTTGCCATTGTTTTTTCTGATCTGGAATTTGGTCACAAATAATTTCTTTTTGAGTCATCTTTTAAATAGTAGAATTCATGTAAGAAAATTCTTCTCTCTGCATTGTACTAAGAGTTGCAATAGAATATGTCAATCCTGAAGAAAATATACTACAAGCATCTGTGGAATTGAGAAAAATACTATGGCATACCTGTATTTTATGGAATTAGAATTACCAGTTGATAATAAGAATACAGATCATAATTAGTTTGGGAATCCTTTGGGTTTTGTGGATGAGTGTGTATCTGTGTTTGCGTGTGTGTGTGTGTGTGTGTGTGTGCATGTGTATATATATGTGTATGGGGGGGCACACACATTGTTTTTGATGGTGGTAGTGGTGGCAGCTGTTGTGATGTCCTTATTTTTGTTTTTCAGAAAGAGACAGAGGATTGGTAACGTAAAGAAAGTAAAGGCAGTAAGTAATCACAAATTGGACTTCAAGCAGGAGGAGTCCTGAAGTGCTTTAGAAATTGAAAGGAAAGGTTGAAATAAGTTGAATTTATAGAATGCTCCTTTAAATAGCATTTCTTATAAATTATATTAAATGTCAAATTTAAGTCTGGTTTTCTATTTTGTGTTTGAATTCTCATTGCTGCACCCTTTTAGAAGAAAAGCAAAACATATTTTTATGAACACATCAATAAGTTGTCTAGTTGTACTCTATTTTCTGGGTGGAAAATTCACTTTCTCTGGCTAGTCTAAGACCCTTCACTGAAATTTTCTATTAATTTCATTGGATTTTAAAAACCTTCTGTTCCACAGGGAATAATTTTTGACTCATTCACGGAAGGAATCAACTGAGAAAAATGTTATACTGCATTAGGATCTAGGGCTCTTGTGAAACTGAAGTGGTTTTGAGTGTGTAAAAAATTAGTGTATCCTAACGTTCTGTATTTGGGAAACCAGATGTAAAAACGAGAAGAAACCAAATCTAAACTGCTAATAAAAATGTATTATGTAACAAAGAGTAATATGAGTTTCAGATTCTGATCCTAACTTTTGGAATCTTGCTATATCAATTTCCATGGGATTTCAAGTCAGCTGAAAAATTACCTAATATGTGTGCGTCACACTTTTTAAATCTCATTTAAAGAGATGAAAATGAACCATTTGGAATGTCTACTGAATATATGTGTGAATTTTTAAAAGACAAAACAATAGTTTTGGAAGGTAGCATAATCTGCATCTTTCCCTGATGTTATGTCATAGGTATGAAGAAACAGGTTTTAACCAGCCTCATAAGCAGCAAGTTCAAATCAGAGTAATAGATCATTTTCTCCTCTTAATCATTTGACATTTTGGAATTTAGTAATAGTATCCTACAGTAATGCTTTTGAAGACAGACTGTTGATTTATAGCAATATGTTACAGAAATCATATTCTACAGTTTACAAAAAGAAATTTTCCATTTATATAATGGATATTAAATTATTAAGCAGAAATAATTTTCTTATTTACTAATCTACTTGAATGCCCATATCCATCTCTCCCCCTCAAAAAATTAAAAAAACTCTGTCAGAATGGAAAATTTTGTTTTGAAAAATCTTTTAAATTATTTTATATCAGTTGCCAATAAAAACTAAAAGCAATCCTTTGTTTTAGCAATAATTTCCTAATTAGTTAGGTAACAATTCATAGTTTTTTAAAATGTCTTCTTATTTATATTTATTGGTTGATATAATTTTTAATACAAAATCCTTCTTTTCATATATCCAAGTGTCCTTGTTTGATCACTTTTCTCATGGCAGTATTTTTTTTTTTTAATCTGAACTCACAAATGGTTCTGAAAATTGGAAAAGCTCTAGTGATTCTATGATGGGGTTCATAGATGCCACAGTTTGATATATGAATTATGCTATAACTCTAAAAATCATAACATTTACAATTCTGAAAGAGTTACCAAGTCCATGATTTATTCCAAAATATAATGCTGCTTTAACGTCTTGCTTTCCTGATCTTCTGATTGTGATGGGTTGATGGGGTAGTCTTGTGATTCATGAGGATGGCTCATTCATTATTTTTGAGTGGGATAAAGATAGTAGAGCTTATTTATAACTCCCTTAATTGTCTGAAGCTAGAGATGGAGGTATAAAATTCTACAACTTAGTTTGCCCTATTCTTGCTTATGTTGTATCACAAGGACAAAGATTCATTAAAGAGACCTTTAAAATGTGTTAATCTAGGTACTTTAATGAAATTTGTTTGCAAGGCAACCTATCCCACTTATTATGCTTAGTAGTATTCATACATAATGGTAATGTGACTGCTCATCTCTAAACCATTAAGGAAAGAAATATGAGAAAAGGGGGCATGATGATTAATTTGGGGTGGATGGCTTAGAAGTTTTTTGCCTTTTAAAGCAAACTATGCTTCTCTTACTTAGCCTTTTTAAAAAAACATTAAAAATTTGAATTAAAATATGCAGTAGA
This sequence comes from Neophocaena asiaeorientalis asiaeorientalis, assembly GCF_003031525.2. Lineage (NCBI taxonomy): Eukaryota > Metazoa > Chordata > Mammalia > Artiodactyla > Phocoenidae > Neophocaena > Neophocaena asiaeorientalis. The sequence continues at coordinate 1,403,203 of NW_020174046.1, read as the reverse complement.
CCAGGAACACTGTAAAATTGAGAATATACGTAGTATTTATCACCATGAATAAAGTATGTGAAATAAAATTAATGCATAGTTTCTAAGAAGTTAAAGGTTTCAGTATTTCATAAACATTATATCTGAAAAATAAATGTCTTTTAAGAATATTTTTCCTATAGTTTAACATTCTTTATATTGTCAACCCTCTTTCTCCCCTTTTTCAGGGAAATAAATGTCCTAGATCTTTTATGATTAATCATCCCACTGTGCTTTAGATCTCATATTGTCCTTTGAATTATCATTTTTTCCCTTCTTTTGTCTTTACTCATTCCTCTATTCTAGCTAGTTCCCCAAATACTAAATATATGCAACAAACCACGGCAATATGGCTATGAATCAAACCACCTCAAAACGTAGTGGCTTAAAATCCATAAAGATTTAGATTTTGCTCATTAATCTGAAATTTGGACAGGGACCAGCATGACTAGCTCTCTTGTAATCCTCTCAGCAACAGTGGTGATGGTTCAAAGGTTGAAGACTAGAATCATCTGAAACTTGCTGTCTCACAGGTTGAGAGGTTGATGTGGGCTGAAATGTAGCTCAAGCTGTCAGCCTGAACACCTCTCCATGTGGCCTGAGTTTCTTCACAACATCATGGCTGGATTAAGGGACAGCATCTCAGGAGAGAGGAATCCAGACAGAAACCAAATCACTTTAATGACCTTGCTTCCAAAATCACGGAGCATCACTTCCATGACATTATATTCATAGAGGCATCCAAGAAGACCTGCCCAATTTTCATTTAATTTAATTTTTAGTTTATATTTGGGTATAGTTGATTTACTATGTTGCATTAGTTTCAGGTGTACAGCTAAGTGGTTCAGTTATATGTATACATATATCCATTCTTTTTCAGATTCTTTTCCTGTATATGTTATTACAGAATATTGAGTAGAGTTCCCTGTGCTATACAGTAGGTCCTTGTTGATTATCTATTTTATATATAGTAGTGTGTATACGTTAATCCCAAATTTCTAATTTATCCCTCCTCCACTATCTTTCCTCTTTACTAACTGTAAGTTTGGTTTCAAAGCCTGTGAGTCTGCTTCTGATTTCCAAATAAGTTCATTTGTATTGTCTTTTTATATTTCACATATAAGTAATATCATGTGATATTTATCTTTCTCTGTCTGACTTACTTCACTTAGGATGATAATCTCTTCCATCCATATTGCTGTAAATGGCATTATTTCATTCTTTTTTATGGATGAGTAATATTCCATTATATATATGTACCACATCTTCCTTACCCATTCTTCTGCCAGTGGACATTTAGTTTTCTTCCATGGCTATTGTAAATAGTGCTGCATGAACATTGGGGTACATGTATTTTTTTGAATTATGGTTTCCTCTGGATATATGTCCAGGAGTGGGGTTGCTGGGTCATATGGTAGTTCTATTTTTAGTTTTTTAAAGAACCTCCACACTGTTCTCCATAGTGTTGTACCAATTTATATTCCCACCAACAGTGTAGGAGGGTTCCCTTTTCTCCACACCCTTTCTAGCATTTATTGTTTGTAGATTTTTTGATGATGGCCATTCTGACCAGTGTGAGCTGAGGCTTCATTGTAGTTTTGATTTGCATTTCTCTAATAATTAGTGGTGTTGAGCATTTTTCACGTGCTTCTTTGTGTCTGCTTTGGAGAAATGTCTATTTAGATCTTCTGCTCATTTTTTGATTGGGTTGTTTTTTTTTGGATATTGAGCTGCATGAGCTGTTTGTACATTTTGTAGATTAATCCCTTGTTGGTTGCATTGTTTGCAAATATTTTCTCCCATTCTGTGGGTTGTCTTTTTGTTTTGTTATAGTTTCCTCTGCTGTGCAAAAGCTTTTAAGTTTAATTAGGTCTCATTTGTTTATTTTTGTTTTTATTTTCATTACTCTAGGTGGGGGTCCAAAAAGATATTGCTGTAATTTATGTCAAAGCATATTCTGTCTAGGTTTTCCTCTAAGAGTTTTATAGTATCCAGTCTTACATTTAGGTCTTTCATCCATTTGGAGTTTATTTTTGTGTATGGTGTTAGGGGGTGTTCTAATTTCATTCTTTTACATGTAGCTGTCCAGTTTTCCCAGCACCACTTATTGAAGAGACTGTCTTCTCTCCATTGTATATTCTTGCCTCCTTTGTTGTAGATTAATTGACCATAGGTGTGTGGGTTTATTTCTGGCCTTTCTATCCTGTTCCATTGATCTATATTTCTGTTTCTGTGCCAGTACCATACTGTTTTGACTACTTGGTAGTATAGTTTGAAGTCAGGGAGCCTGATTCCTCCAGCTTTGCTTTTATTTCTCAGGATTGCTTTGGCTATTTGGGATCTTTTGTGTTTCCATACAAATGTTAAAATTTTTTGTTCCAGTTCTGTGAAAACTGCCATTGGTAATTTAGTAGGTATTGCATTGAATCTGTAGATTGCCTTCAGTTGCATAGTCACTTTGATAATATTGATTCTTCCAAACCAAGAACGTGGTTTATCTTTCCATCTGTTTGTGTCATCTTCAATTTCTTTCATCAGTGTCTTATAGTTTTCAGAATACAGGTCTTTTGCCTCCTTAGGTAGGTTTATTCCTAGGTATTTTACTTTTTTGATGTGATCGTAAATGGGATTAGTTCTTAATTTCTCTTTCTGCTCTTTCCTTGTTAGTGTATAGAAATGAAAGAGATTACTGTGTATTAATTTTATATCCTGTAACTTTACAGAGCTCATAAATGAATTCAGTAAAGTTGTAAGACCTGCCCAATTGTAATAGAAGGTTAAATAGATCTACTTCTTGATGGAGTACTGGCAATGTACTGAAAGAGCTTGAGAGAGAAGTACTGCTGTGGCCATATCTGCAAAATGCAGTCTTTCAGTCTGCCCATAAGAATTCACATTCCCCACATGTAATATGGGAAACATGAATTCTCACCCTCCTCCAAGAACCCCCTAAAATCCCATTTTAGAATCAGACTCATGCTCAGATATCAGGATCTCTTCATCTAAATCAAGTACAGGTACTGATGAGGCCCCTCCAGTACATTTCTTCAAGTATAGTCCCTTCAGTACAGTTCTCAATCTGAAGACCTGAGAACTAAAGAACTATCTCTTCTTCTCCACTCCTAACATATAATTGTGAGACAGACCTTGATAACCACTATAGGCACTTCCATCAGAAAAGGGGAAACGGGGCCTACAGTAGTCACTAATCCACAGAAATTCTGAAATCCAGCTGGATAACCCATTGCTAGTTCCTGGATTGGGCTCAGTACTACTGCCTGGAGATCCATCATAGCTCTTTGCTCTTTGGACTCTTGGGTCTGCCTTCTGGGACACCCTTCATTAATCCATAAAAAGTGACTGTGATTTGCCACTGAGTACTTTTCTCAATCTCCTTCTTGCCCATAGTAGTATGGGGATCCAAATATCTCTTTTCATATCCTTATCTGTGTTTGTTAGTTCAAGTAGCAGTATTTCTAGTAGTAAAGCTCTTTAAACTTTGTGAATTTCCTATGACTGCTACTGGATTTTGGTCCATTAAACAAAAGGCACACCCATGATAAGTGATTTTCTAACTTAGGCTTCCTGTAAGGTTGTTGATTGACATTATCCCTAAGATTCTTAGATTCTTAGAGTCATCTTTGATTTGATCTCTGTTCTGAAATTCTTTCTATATTTGAGAATCATGTTGTGGTTCAGTCTTGTAGTTTTAACTCAGTAAGTCTGGGCTCCTTCATATATTTTCTAAATTTTGCTGGAAAATAGAATTATTCCTTTCTAATCTATTTCTCTTCTCTCATTTTATAATATCAACAAGAAGCCGAGTGGACTTTCAGTATTTTTCCTGAAAACCTCCTTATCATCTAATTTATCATCTATCTATGAATCATCTAATTTATCAGGAATTTTACTGTTTTCCATGTCATCACAAGCAATAGGGCTGCTAAATTTTCTGTTACTACATAACAAGAATTCCCTTACTTCCAGATACCCACAACCTTTTTGTCACTTTTGTTTAAACCCTTACTAACAGCCTCCTCGGGGGCCATTAGTTTTTTTTAACAAAAGTCCTTTAACAAAATGCTCTTCTCAAAGTTTTTCCAGCTTCTACCTACTGCCTGATCCCAAAGCAAGTTTTAGGCTTTGTTATAGCAGCATACCACCTCAAGTACCAAAATCTGTTCCTATAATTATGGTTGTATAATAAACCATCACCAAAACTTAGTTTTTTTATATATGCATATGTAATATGTATATATAAATATTGCCAAATCTGCAATTTGGGCAAGTTCAACAGAGATAGCTCATGTCTCTACTACTCAAAGGCTGGGAGCTGGAATCATCTATAAGGTATTCAACTACATGTTCAGAAGTTGATGCTGGCTGTCACCCGAGATTTTTTAGTGGAGGCTATCTACATCTGACCATGTCATATGGCGTTCATAGCCTCACATATGGTTGTTGCTTTGAAAGGCAAGCATTCCAAAATAGGTAGCCAAGCAGAAGCTAGATCTCCTTTATGACCTAGCCTTCAGAGATACTCATGGTCATTTCCTCCACATTCCATACATCATGCATCACAAAGGCCACATCAGTTTCAATGGCAGGAGAAATAGAGTCTGCTTCTTGATGGAAGAGTAGCAAAGTTCTGCAAGAGAATGTGCAACCAGAATTATTGCTCTCTATTATTCAAAAATACAGTCTTACAGTCTGTCACATATTATTACTATTTCCTTACCTTAAATTCCTATCTCAACTAACTGTAATCTTGCTTCTTATTCTTATCTTTAAAACAAAGAAACAAACTTGCACTCAGCTAAGAGGACCAATGATCTTCAACCTTTCATAGAAGTTAATGATTTTCAGTCTTCAAATTGTTTGATTTATATGCTTTATTTGACAATATTGGTAATCACCCAATTCATGAAATATATTCTCTATTGTCCTCTGTCTCTATACTGAGTATCATCTTTGATCATTTTCCTTGAACACTCTTTGTCAATAACTGATGCCTTTTTTTTTTTTGCCTGCTCCTTAAAAGTAGTTTTCTCCAAAACTTGGACTTCAGTTCATTTCTCTTCTTATTCTGCATTTTCCTCTAAGCAATCTTCTGAAACTGAGTCTCCAGTATGTATTTCCACTTGCTACTTCTTTCTTAAATTTGAGATTCCAACAATTGATTTGACATTTCAACATGAGAATTTCACAGCTACTTTATATTCAACATTTATAAAACCCAGGCTCTGTATCTTTACTCATAAAATGTAATCCTCTTCTCATATTTCCCAACTTGGCTAAAGCCTTTACTCTTCACCAAATCCCAACATAAAAAATCTAGTCTTCTACCTTCTGCCTTCAACAGTACAAAGTGAAACACAGATTCATTTCTGTCTTATGGCTCACACACCCAGCTTGAGGACAGGGCCCTATAGCATCTCGTTCAACCTATATCCAGGTAAATTTCCCACCTAGGTTGCACTAATCATCCAAACTATATCAGAGTCTAAAAATGCACTTTACACTCACATAACTTTGCTCACATTTTTACTCCTATTTTAAATTGTTCCCACTCATCATCAGTCTGGGAAGCATGAGTACATCCTCCATTATTCCACAGATATCCCCTCTCTAACAAAACCCATTTGACTTCTCAATAACTTCTTAACAAAAATAACAACTTGCTCCTTTGTGGTCATACACTATTTTTGTGTCAGTCTCCACAAAACTGTGAGCTTCCTGTGGTCAAGAACCATTTATTATTAATCTCTCACTCCTTTACATGTATAATTACAAGTCACCAATTTTAATCTAATTGACTTTTAAACAATCTACACTGTTACCTTAACTTTGACTTCTACAAATTACCTTGCTACACTTAACTCATACTTTGGAATATTTTCTATTGAACCAAGTTTGAAGTAAATGTAATGGAAATATTTGACAACTGCCATATGTGTTTTGGTAGCATTTCCATCTCTGTATGTTTAGCAGTGTTTGTGCAAAGATATGAGTATTTTATTGTGGTGGTTTTCAAAGTGTGCTCCACGGAACCCCTCCATGGAGGATCCTCAGTAGCTTCTCTGAGCAGGGGCTTGATTATGCAGAATCTAAGCACAGCCTTTCTTACCTGTCAACCCACCAGAACAATTTTACAGATTAGACTCTTGGACACATCTTTATTTTAGAAAGGTTTCTATTATTGAAATATTTCAATGCACTGTTTATTGATTTTTGTCTTTATTCTTTTTGTTTTCTTAAAGAGCTAAACTGGACAAAAAAGACTAATAGTACTGAAAGGAATGGTTAGCCTCATAATTTACAGATAATTTGTTAGACATTAAAAAAATCTCAGTTGGCTGTCCCAGAACTTAAAGCTGTTGAATACATGTGCAACTATGACAAAAGAGAACACAATTTGCAGAGATTTTTCTGAAAAGCAAACTATTTCAATAATTAGAGATTTTATAACATTTTATCACTGTGGAAAAGAAATCTACACTTATAAATATCATATGTTGTTTGATTTTCACATTTCTGACTTTAACTTTTTGGGAATATATTTTTGTATAAGTATGGAAGACGTCCTCCATTCATAAGTGATTGATTAGTTGAATTGAAATGATGAAAGTTCTGTTTCAAGATTATGTGTCTTCTATAATAACACACTAATATCACTTGTAAAATCCATGGACTTTTAGGAATCTTATAAGAGGGTCTACATTTCATTGTGCCTTAACCGACCCACCCATCTTCTATACTTTATTTCCCCAGGGATGGGAATGGGACTCCACAAACCAAATTTCTCTTTTGCCAACTGGCCCTCTCTTAGGCTGCTAATCATGAGTGCCTGAGGGAACCTACAGGAGAAAAAGAGAAAGTGGGGCATCATTCTCTCCTGTTTGCTTTCAGCTACTCTCAACAACACCCAGCAGAGCTTCTTTACCCTGACCGACAATCACAGATTGCTCCAGTAGCAGTAATTGATTTGTTTGCAGTTGTTCCAACTTCTAGAAATAACTTCATCAAACCCTCCAGAGACGGCGATATCAGTTGCCTGATACCCCCTCCTTGAATTGAATTGGGTACCAGCCTCACACAATCCCTCTTCTTAGCTTAGAGACCCCACACCATCGAAGTAGACCCACCCCCATCGAAGACCCCACCCACAACCTCCTCAAGCAACTGAATATGGCTTCTCTAAGACTCAAGTTTAATAATACTAACCTCTTTCTTTTGTTTACCTAGTCCTAGGGGTGAAAGCTGCTTCTTATGGTTACCTCTTTGTTTTCTAAAAAGCAAGGAGGTAATGTTACTTTATTTTTCCTTTGTATATTATAGGCATTAATAGGAATATGTTGGATAAAACAAAATAGTATACTGTTTTGATATTATTTATATTTTCCTCCCAAGTTACCTACAGTAGTTTTGTTTAACACATTTATATATTCATACATTTTAACCTTGCCAATGTTAAAATTCCTAGAATTTTAACTCTAGTTCATAAAACTAACTTATTGTCCTCAAATAACCTCATTTTATATGCTAATTCTTTCCTCTGTCTCTTTTGCCTAAGGAGAGTCAAACTTTCCCTGGGGCGGTAGGGCATTTGTCCAGTGATGTATAGAGTAACCTGTACTTTCCAATGTCTTAGAGACATTCCTGAGAAGAAGAGAGAATGTTGACCTCCATTTTGTATAATGTTTCCAGAAAGTTTGCTCATTTATTTCCATCTGTTTGTCAGAGCTAGGTCAACCCTAAAGACACTCGCTCTCACCCTCTATTTTTTTTTTTTTTTTTTGGAGAAA
>NW_020174046.1:1330812-1394553 GCF_003031525.2 Neophocaena asiaeorientalis asiaeorientalis | reverse complement strand
CTCTCCCCCTTTTTTTTTTTTTTTTTTTTTGGAAAAAGGAAGAAAGGGAAACAAATATTTAGTGAAACACAGACTGGGACATTCAAGAAAAAGGTGATCCTATTGATAATAGGAAACTTAGCAGCCATAACAGTTTCACTATCGAATACATATCAGTCACTCAAATAACAATTATATAAATGTTTTAAGTTTTCCTTGTAAAATGAACTTTTAATGTTGGCAGGCACTTGAACCAGGCATGAATTTCCAAGGAAAATATTTAGAGTACCTTTGGATGCACTTGAATACAGAAAGAAAGGTTGTTTTATTAACATATACACACTACTATATATAAAATAGGTAACCAACAAGGACCTACTGTATAGCACAGGGAAGTATACTCAATATTTTGTAATAACCTATAAGAGAAAAGAATCTGAAAAATAATATATATATGCATATATATATATATATATACTAAGTATGTATGTATAACTCATCACTGTGCTGTACCCCTGAAACTAACACAAAATTTGAAACAAGAAACTTCACACTAATGTTTGAAATTACATAGAAATTGTAAGAATAGAAAGATAAGGTGGATATTGAAAAGTGGAAAAAGTAGAATTTGAACATAAAATTATAGTCTGAAAAGTTGAAAGGGTATAAGGCAGCAGGTAAGTTTTAACTTATCTATTGTAAATTTAACATGTGAATCTTATCTCTTTAGGAAGATACATTGCAAGAGAGTATAGACAGCATTTCTGAAACATGACAGTGAGTTACAACCCAGGATGGTGATGTAGCAGACAGGAAGAAGTAGAAGCAGATTTTCTAGTATGTTCCTCATAGTTTGGTAATATGAGTGACAGTGGAGTAGAGAATAGATGAACAGTGTAGAGGTCTCACATCTTTCATTTCTATAATATTTTCAGTATATATACTTCTTAGTTTTTAAAATACAAACCATCAAACACAGCTAGTGCCATGTACTCCAAATTTACTTTGGATATGACTTAAGGTTAACAATGACAAAGAATGGAGTTTGAGTTACTATTCTTTTGCATGTGATTTTAAGGTTATGAAAAATGTGAGGTCAAAAAGTCCTTATCCATTAGTTCTGAAAATGCCCTCATTTGACCATGATTGACAATTTTTGACAATGATTGACGGACTCTGTAAGCCGTGATAAAAAATGACAGCCTTGAGTATTTTGAACAAGTTACATTTTAAAGGAATTAAGTTGCTAATGGATTAACAGTGGTCAATGAAGAAGGAGCGGGCCATTACTTTTTATGGATTACGGGATTATCATTCCTTATAGAACACTGACAGTCATTCTTACAAGTCCTTCCTGAGATTCCAATGCAACAGAATTCTCTTTCAGATAAGATTTTCCTTTATATGAAGCCCAAGTTAACCTGTTAGTTCACTCACTATGCTTTAAGATGTTGATAATTCACTGCAGAACACTGAGGTCCTCTTTTCATAGTCTAATATCATCTTTCTGAATACACACATAGTACTTTTTCTCAAATTCATGAAAAATGACAGGACAATTAAACCAAAATCATATCCAGATATCACACTCCCTCTGGAGTCAGATTCACATTATTATTATAATTCTGACTAGTTTTCTAATGAGTTAACAAATTCTTTGGTCTTGTACCATAAAGTTAATGTACCCATTTTTAGTTCTTAAAGAAAATCAAGCTTCTACTATGAGCTTCATTCATCTAGGCTCTTATCTAGAAAAAAAGGATGATTTTTGCAGTATCTAAGGCATGTAAGAGTCAAACCAAGTAACCTTTCAACAAATCTCTCAGTAAAATTTTGTCCCCTAAGAAAATGCTTTTTCTTAAAATTCTCCATTTTTGTCAATAGTATTAATATACTTTAAATAAATGATTATCAGCATTTATTTATCTTGTTTTTTCACTCTCTACAGCCAGTTCCAGTTTGTTTCTAAATATTGCTAATTTTCTTTCTATAACATTTCTTGTATTCTTCATTTTCTTCTAATTTCCACAGTCATCACCTATTCTGTTGTTCATATCATTAAGAGTAGATAATACAATGGCCTCCATTAGGTCCAAAACCAAATTGTCACCAATGCAAAATAAGGAAATCATGCTTAACAGCAGTAACATGTATGGAAAAGCACAGGAGTAGTGGTTGACAATACATTTAATGTTGAGCAAAAAGCTTATTATCCCGGGTTGCATATTAGAAAGACAAGCATTAAAAAATTGAGTTTAGGACAATACGATATAACGAGCTTTGGGATTTCATGATCTAGGTTTGAATCTTGATTGCGTGATCTTAACTCACAGTTAGATTTCTAATCTGCAGAATGGAGATAATATTAATAACTATCATTTATTGTGTGTTTATCATGAGCCAGGCAATAAGTGCTTTATATGTCTCACTTCATTTAACCTTCATAGTAACCCTGCTAAATAAATAACATTATTATCCTCACATTACAGAGGAAAATATTAAGTCCGAAGATGGCAAATTAATTTTTTCCAGTATCACACAAGTAATATGTGACAGAACATGAATTCTAAGCTCTGGTCTCTGATATCAGAGCCTGTGGTTTCATCATTGAGACTTGAGTGAGATTATGCATGTTCACAACTGACATGGGTCAGGTACATAGTAATTGTTTAGCAAAAGTTGGTTTCATTTCCTTGTAATTTTGTGACAGGGGAAAACGTTTTGTATTCTATTACAAGTTAATCACTAAAGGAATGTTGCCTATAAGCTTAAATTATACATAATGTCCCATCTCTGGGAACCCTGCTTCCCAGGTAATGAGCATTAAGTTAAAATACTGTTTAGCTCACAGGAAACATCCTGACCAGTTCCACCTGTGAATGACTGCAGGGAGGAAGAAATTAACACATCCCCTCCAGAGGCTGATGGGAACAAGGAAGTGTTTGACATTCCTCCCTCCCCTTTTAGTATAAAAGGAGCCTGAATTCTAACTCAGGCAAGATGGTTCCTTGGGGCACGGAGCCCACCATATTCTTGGTTATCTGGCTTTCTGAATAAAGTCATTATTCCTCACCCCAACAACTCGTCTCTTGATTATTGGCCTGTCATGCGGCGAGCTTAGACTCGGTAACAATTTCATTATATAGTGTGCTTGTTGGAACATACTTTAGCTACTAGATTCATTTCAAGCTTCCACATTAAGAATGTGTTGTCATCTGAAGTGAGCTAAACCCTTTGAAGAATGAGTAGGAAATTGAAATGCATCATACGTAGCCACAGTGAAGTGTTGGGCATGTTCATTCTGAAGGAAAAAGGACACTGAAAGCACATGATACCTGACTTCAAGGTAAAAAGAAAGAGAGACAGAGAGAGAGAGACAGAGAGAGAGAGACAGAGAGAGAGAGAGAGAGAGTGTGTGTGTGTGTGTGTGTGTGTGTGTGTGTGTGTGTTGTATATGACCCCAACAGAATAGAACTTGATGGGTGAATAAAATATTTATTTTAAATCAATGGGAAAGTTCTTTCTAGTAAACAGAATTGCCCAAGGGTGGATGGACTGCCTCAGGAAAAAATAATCCGATTGTTTTCTGAAACACAAAAAAGCATACTACACCTGGCCTTTGTTACATTCAGAGTCTTTGCCTAGAATCATCTTTTTATGAGATTGCTGGTTGAATACTTGAGCTCAATTATATCACCATGCTTACCATGCTTTGTCAAGCTCTACCCAGGGCCCAAATATGATAGCCCTCAGCCACTTGTCTTACTGGTACCCTATCATCCTCTTATCTTCACAGTTTTGGTGTCCCATCACTCTCCTAATTGTTTCCCCACTGCTACATCCTCTGTCAACACTTTCCATTTGTTTGCCAGAAACTCTGATCCATTATTAACAAACTACTCTATAGCACCATTCTCTTCATCCAGTGCCCTATTTGCCTACTTGTCTACAAAAATCTGACATTCCCATGAATCAAACTTTCCCCCTGTTTCACGCTCCTGTGTCAGCAGCCCATTTTCCCCCATCTTTGTACCACAGGGTCAAGACATGGGTTTAGCTTCTTGACCTTCAGGGCCATTCCAAACGATTACTCTTTAATTCCTCACAAGCATGTCTTCAAGGCTCCTGTCATGTAGCTATGTAGCCCTCTGTCTATCCTTGCTGTTTTCTTAAAATCTCCACATTTTTTGAGAATTTTGCTATTTTTCTCACTAGTTGACTAGACAGATTGTAATATATACATTATTGACCAATCCATGCATTGTGGACTAGTTCCTTGCTCTTCATAGCTCCAGGTTCCTTTTCTTCTGCTGTCTTTCAGAAATGTATTTCCAAGATTATACTCTAGATAATTCTCACAGCTGTCATTGAGCCTGACATACACCAAAAACTGTATCTGGTTAATACATTATCCCTTTATGTTACCCTACCCAGATTCACTGTTGGAATTGAAACTTGAACATCTCACTTCAAACATCTCAATTTATCTGATTCAAATCTCCTATGCTTTTCTCTTACTCTTTACAACCTCTTTCTCTGATCCTCCTGGACAATTTCTGTCTCTCATCAGAACTTTACCTCCTTACTTAGGTGCTTTAGATTACATGACCCATCTTTTCAGTTGCTTAGTTGCTTTTATTCTTTTGTTTCTTACTCTCATTCTTTCATCTTATGCTGAAAAAATTCAGCTTCTGGAAAGACTCAAGCCCTTCCCATCTTAAAACAATGTCACCCTTGAACAAACATTCTCCTCTAGCCACCATTACTGGTCCCCTTTGTAGGTAAAAGTCTTGAAACTTCTTGAAAAAACCCTACAGTTGGTATTTCCACTTCCTTTCATCCCATTCATTCCTTATCCCACTCTAATCTGGCTTCTGGCTCCCCCCCCTTCACTGAATCTACTTGAATTGATATCTACATTGCCCTCAGTGTTACCAGATCCAGTGAAATATTTGCTGTGTTCATCTCACTTCATCTCTCTATGGCAATTATTATGTTGAACACACATCCTTCCTGAAATCCTCTTCCCTCTGAGCTTCTGTGAACCTTCTCTCCTAGAGTCCCTCCTTTCTCTGTTTTTCCTCTTCTATCATCTTCCAGTACTCTTGTTTCTCCACCTATATTTAATATATTATATACTCTCCCTAAAAGACCTTAGGCAAATTCAAAACATTCAGCTACCACACATGCACTGGTAGTTCTCAATTTCCAGGCAAGGAATAGCAGAATCAGAGCACCACCCTTCTGTATCAGACTGCTTTGTAAACATCTCCACATGTCTGAACCACACGCCACTGCATAAACTCAGCTTTTCAGCCTTTTACCGGAAACTTCTTCTCTTCCTTTGCTGCCCATCTCAGCGTCTGGCACCATGTTGTCCCAGTCAGAAATGTGAGTCATTTTGCATTTCTTTCTTTCTTCTCCCCGCAACTACTCTGTCACGAGGTATTATTTCATTTATTTAAAAACATTTTATCAAGCACTTGTTATATACTATGACAGAAGAAAGATGCATAGAAAGGGAATTAGACAATAATGTGGATGCGATGTTATGAAAATACATGTAAACTCAGAGAGTCGGATTGAGTAGGCTTGCTTCACATGTCCAAGCCCATCTTTGTCCTCTCCTTTCCTTTTCCTCAGTCACTCCTGCTTTTCTTCTACTTTGCTGCAGTCTGGACCCTTTAATCTCTCTTCCTCACTGTTGTCAGAGGGACCTTTACAAAATGCCATTTGATCACGTCACTGGCTGACTTTCAAACCTTAAGTGGTTCTCAAGGCTGTCATGCTGTAGTTCACAGTTCACGGCTGAACATCCATGTAGTTCAGCCCTTCACATTTAGGCCCCGGTCTTGTTTCCAACCTCATCTTCCACCATTGCTTCACTTGTTTTCAGGTCTTCCTCACATGGTGTCTTTTACCTGGAGCGAGTGAGGTTGTTTCATACCTCTGCATCTTCTCACTTATTATTACCTTTTCCTAGAATACACCTTCCCTTATTATGCTCATCCAGCTAATTTCCAGGATGTCTTTCCTGATGAGCACTACCTCAAGCCTTATCTATCCTTCCTTTGCTTCCATATCTCCTTTTGCATACAATTCTGATGGCAATTCTCAATTCATTCACCAAGTATTTATTAAGCACCATATAACATGCTTTAATTTACCTGTCTTTTTTCTACACCACACTGTAAGTTCCCTGAGTGGAAAGATTATATTTTATTTTAGGGTAGAGTCCCAGAACCTAGTATAGGTATATAAAGAGATGGCATGCAATAAATATATGTTAAATGAATGGGTTCCCATCACAAGAGTCACTGAAAGAAGTATATTGTATTAGTGGAATTTATTGGGAGACCCATCACTAGTTACTAGGATCTCTGGTCCTAGAACCAGGCTGTTTATATGAACCATAGGTTTAACACATTAACTCTGTGTCCTTGGAGAGTTTAATCTCCACTTCTATAAATGTAGATAATAGTAGTCTCTACCTTACAGAATTGTTAGACGATTACATTAATTCATACACATATATATAATGCACTTAAAACAGGGCCTGGCCATAGTAAGAATTCAATAAATATCAGAAATAGTTGTAACCAGAGGTCCAAAACCCACAAAGTGTCTACTTCATTATTAGACATTAGGCTTCAGAACCAGACATCTTATTGATTTAGCTGATCTTCAACATTCCTTCAAACTCTAAGGTTCTATGTATATATGATAATTGTCATGCATTTCATGTAGTATTTGAATAATGTCATACAGAGTGAAGTAAGTCAGAAAGAGAAAAACAAATACCAAATGCTAATGCACATATATGGAATTTTAAAAAGCGGTACTGATGAACCTAGTGGCAGGGCAGGAATAAAGATGCAGATGTAGAGAACAGACTTGAGGGCATGAGGGGCAGGGGAAGCTGGGACGAAGTGAGAGAGTAGCACTGACATACATACACTACCAAATGTGAAATGGATGGCTGGTGGGAAGCAGCAGCATAGCATAGGGAGATCAGCTCGATGCTTTGTGATGGCCTAGAGGGGTGAGATAGGGAGGATGGAGGGAGGCTCAAGAGGGAGGGGATAAGGGGATATATGTATACATATAGATAATTCACTTTGTTATACAGCAGAAACTAACACAACATTGTAAAGCATTTATACTCTAATAAAGATGCGAAAAAAATAAATTAAAAAATTAAAAACTATAACCTTCATTGTAAATAATACCAAATTCTTTTTGGTGGAACAGTGGGAGGACTGAAAGTAAGCTAGATCTGATACATGCCAATTACAATTAATTACAGAAATTAATTTAATATTTAGTCTGACCTCATTCCCTACTGACTTATCTCTTCATTCCCTATTGAGCTTATGATTTATAGGAAAATTATAAATCAATTTTTTCAAAGCCTGATAGCATGTGGAAAATTCAGGTATGATCCAGGTAGGTCTCTATGACTTAGGTATGACTCTAGAAGCAGGAAGAATCTTAAGACAGTGTTATAACTTGATGCCTGATGAATAGTTGAACAAGTGTTCCTAATATTCTTTCTGCATTTCAAGAGTACTAAATAAATAAAATTTGTGTCGTCCCTTCATCTTTGCTTTCTCTTTCTCTCACCTTTGCTTTCTCTCAAGAATTTAGTTTGTTCCCTTTACTACATTGACTGTTTGTGCTAAGCTTACCATCCCAAAACATTCTACCAGCTCCAATAAACCAACTCAAATGCACCACAAAAATACCTAAAAACTTGCAATATCTTGATTGATGATGAGTAGGCCTTGAATAGGGATACGGAGCATAGAAATTCAACAGTTAAATATTATATATATTAGTATAAAATTTGAATATTCAGGACTTCCCTGGTGGTACAGTGGTTTAGAATCCACCTGCCAATGTAGGGGACACAGGTTCAAGTCCTGGTCCAGGAAGATCCCACATGCCATGGAGCAACTAAGCCCGTGTGCCACAACTACTGAGCCTGCGTTAGAGCCCGTGAACCACAACTACTGAGTCTACGTGCCACCACTACTGAAGCCCGTGCGCCTGGAGCCCATGCTCCACAACAGAGAAGCCACTGCAATCAGAAGCCTGTGCATTGCAACAAAGAGTAGCCCCCGCTCACTGCAACTAAAGAAAGCCCGTGTGCAGCAACAAAGACCCATGCAGCCAAAACTAAATAAATAAATTTATTTTTTTTAATTTGAATATTCAAATATCTTAACCATCTACAAAAGGTTTTATCATTATTCTGGTTATAGAATTTACTGTTTTTAGATGTATTAATTCATTCAATAATGGTTTTTGGGTTTTCAGTTACTACCTGATATATGCCAGACACCATTTTACTACTGGGGATACAACATAGTACGAAAGAGGCAACAATTCTTACCTTCATGGTGCTTAAATACATAAGTATACAAACATATAAATATATATTCTTTATATATCCTATAATATATGACAAATTAGTAAGAGAAAAGATGAGCTAATAAAATATAGCATCAGGATTTAAACTGACAATTCACACAAAAACATAATAAGCATGTGGGAAATATTTCAGTAATCAAATGGAAATTTAATTTATTTTTTTTTAATTTTTTTTAGAAGATGTTGGGGGTAAGAGTTTATTAATTAATTTATTTATTTTTGCTATGTTGGGTCTTCATTTCTGTGCGAGGGCTTTCTCTAGTTGTGGCAAGTGGGGGCCACTCTTCATCGTGGTGCGCGGGGCTCTCACTGTTGTGGCCTCTCTAGCTGTGGAGCACAGGCTCCAGACGTGCAGGCTCAGTAGTTGTGGCTCACGGGCCTAGTTGTTCCGTGGCATGTGGATTCTCCTAGACCAGGGCTTGAACCCATGTCCCCTGCATTAGCAGGCAGATTCTCAACCACTGCACCACCAGGGAAGCCCTGAAATGGAAATTTTAAAAAATGAAATACAAATTTCCACTTTTAAATCAGCAAAACATATATACATATATATGTTTTGCTGTAGTTTATGAGAAAAAAATTGACAATATGTAGAAAGACTTAAAAACATGCATATTCCTTGATTCAGAAATTCTTGAACTAAGAATATGACATAAGAATTTTTTATATTAAATTTGTTATTTTTATTTATTTATTTGCTTGTGCCGGGTCTTAGTTGCTGCATGTGGACTCCTTAGTTGTGGCATGTGAACTCTTAGTTGCAGCATGCATGTGGGATCTAATTCCCCGGCCAGAGATCAAACCCAGGCCCCCTGCACTGGGAGCTTGGAGTCTTAGCCACTGTGCCACCTGGGAAGTCCCAAATTTGTTATTTTTAAATTTGTTTGTTACTACTTTTATTATTTTTTTCTTCCAGTTTTATTGAGATATAGCAGGCATACAGCACTGTATAAGTTTAAGGTGCACAGCATAATGATTACATACATCATGAAGTGTTTATCACAATAAGTTTGGTGAACATCGATCATCTCACATAGATACAAAATTAAGCAAATAAAAATTTTTTTCTTGTAGTGAGAACTCTTGGCTTTACTCTCTTAACAATTTTCATACATAACATACAGCAGTGATAGTTATATTTATCATATTGTACAGGGCATCTCATACTTATTTATCTTATAACTGAAAGTATATACATTTTGACTGCCTTCAGCCAATTCCCCCTACCCTCACGCCCCAACTCTGGTAACCACAAATCCGATCTCTTTTCTGTGAGTTTGTTTGTTTGTTTTTCAGGTATTAATATAATTGACCTATAACGCTATGATAGTTCCTGTTATACAACGTAGTGATTTA
This sequence comes from Neophocaena asiaeorientalis asiaeorientalis, assembly GCF_003031525.2. Taxonomy (NCBI): domain Eukaryota; kingdom Metazoa; phylum Chordata; class Mammalia; order Artiodactyla; family Phocoenidae; genus Neophocaena; species Neophocaena asiaeorientalis. The sequence goes on along the minus strand of NW_020174046.1, from coordinate 1,384,785 downwards.
CTATTTCTATATATTTCAAAATTATGACCACTGTAAGTCTAGTTATATGTCACCATACAAAGATATTACATAGTTATTGATTATATTACCCACTCTGTATTTTTCATACCCATGATTCATTGATTTTGCAACTGGAAGTATGTACCTCTTAAACTCCCTCAACTATTTCTTTCCTCCCCTCATCCCTCTCCCCTTTGGCAATCACCTGTTTATTCTCTGGGCCTTGCAGTCTGTCTGTCACTAGATCCACCACTCTTAACCAGCCATTGTCCTAAGTTGCCGCTCCATGAAAGAATACAAGAATGTTCCCTGAAACATTGTAACAGCGAAAGAAAGCAGAAGGGAAATTGTATACTCAACAGTAGCAGATGAGTTAAATAAATTATGACTTATCCATACACAATGGAAGACTAGTCAGCTTTTAAAATGTTTTATATTATATTTGCTGACAGGATATATTGTTGTATTTTTTAAAAGTGTACTCAAAAATATGCATTCAGTGGGATTCCATTATGAGGATAGTGAGATTTTAACCTTTTTGCTTTGTTTTATTTGCTTTTACTTATTTTTCCTCAACAAAAATAACTTGCTTTCATAATAATAATAACATATTATTATATACTTATAACGTGTATTCCATGCCTGGCTTTTACAGTTAAGATTCTGGTACCAAAACTGGGCAATAATACTACATTATATACAGAAGTCTGTCTTATTAAAGCTTTCAGACTGGAGGTGTTACATTTTTAACATGAATCAATTTAATGTAAATATCTTATATATTTTTTAAAGGGTCTGAAAGAGAAGTACCTTTCTAAACATACCTATGTAGTTTTCTGGCAAAAATTCCTAAAATATCTTTTACCCATTAAAAACTCAAGAGAACTACACAAATTATATTAGTTCCTGGACTGCAAAAAGCCATAATGAACTTAATATTATTGCTTTCCAAAATATAGACCTGTTCTTAATAGACTATTTTAAAATAGGAATTGCCTTTGGGGGTCAGTATAACAAAATTAAGATCAGTTTATAAAGCCTTACAAAAGGTCTGGTGGCAGCATTAAAATGTCCAGTGTAATTATTTGTAAGTTCTTTTATTGACACATCATCTTCCTTCCCAGGCTTGGTTTGTAATGAAGTGGACTGACAGATCTCTGACTTTTCTTCCAGAAATTGCATTTGTATTGTGCTATTTTCCTAATATATAAAGGTTACTTAAATTTATCTTAGTCAAAGTCAAACTTAAAGTTGTTAGAGCTGAGATGGGAGACTGTTCAAAGTTTGTCTTCTGTTATTTAATCTGAAATTAGTTACTGAGGCAAATTCAAACATAGTCATCATGCTGTCAGCTCCAATGGGCAGGAGATACTTCAGTGGCTTATTCTTCTAAGTAGTCTTCTCTACACAGTCCAGATTGAGACCCCTGCTACCCAAGTGGAGTCTGCCAGTCCATCTCTTTACATCTTCAGGAGTTTGGTTTCTGGTTAGTGTCTGTTCTCAAATCTAGCATCCTTCTTACCTTCCCCTTAATGTTAAAGGCTGGCTAAAGCAGATGCTACTTTTATCACATGGTGTAGTCTAATGCAGAGATTGGTCAAACAGTTTTGAACATCTAAGGGCATATGTATAGCATCAAAAAATTGAAATTAAAATGACATTGAGATTTAATAACCAGGTCCTTTAGAAACACACCTCCATGACTTCCCCGGTGGAGGAGTGGTTAAGAATCCGCCTGCCAATGAAGGGGACACAGGTTCGAGCCCTGGTCTGGGAAGATCCCACATGCCATGGAGCAACTAAGTCCCGTGGGCCACAACGACTGAGCCTGCACTCTAGAGCCCAAAAGCCACAACTACTGAGCCTGCGTGCCACAACTACTGAAACCCGCGAGCCTAGAGACCATGCTCCGCAACAAGAGAAGCCACCACAATGAGAAGCCGGTGCACTGCAACGAAGAGTAGCCCCCACTCGCTGCAACTAGAGAAAGCCCATGCGCAGCAACAAAACCCAACGCAGCCAAAAATAAATAAATAAATTTATTTTAAAAAGAAGAAAAGAAATACACCTTGGGTTTTTTCTACAGTGAATTTTATTAAAGACACTAAACACCCTCTTCAGTGCTTTGTTTTTAAAAATAAGTCATATTACAATGCCTCAGAATGATTTGTATCAATAAATATAATGTTTATAATTAAATACAGAAATATTTATGAAAGTGCACTTTATATTCTGAGTTGTTTCATATTTGTAAGCAAAAAATCTTGAGGATGTCTGGGTAGTTCCATATTCATTGTCATAGCAGTGCTCACCAAGATTTGGAATTGATTTCTTGTTAAGATAAGACTTTCTAAGAGAAAGCCTAAAAGAAAATTTATTCCTAAAGTAGGATAAGAAAGGCCTCTGATTTATAGGGAAACTACTGGGAGAGTTGAGTTATGTGAAGGTCTGAGGATGTGTGGTGGCTATTGATCAGAACTGATATCAGTTTTCAATATTAGACATCTTTTCTGCTGGCTCTTGAAGTGAAAACTTTTCTCTGGTCTTGAGATCTGCCTGTTGCTATGCTTGGGTAGAAGAAATAATTACTTTTGAGAAAAGCTCTTTTACAATTTCTGACCAAATTTTTTGTTTCTTCTATGACTTCTATTTTGATTACTCTATTTTCCAACTCTTAAAAATAAAAGATCAATTATAATATTCCTCTTCTCTCTATTGGTGTGTGGCTAGCCTTCCAAAGAAAAAACTGGCTCCCATTAGTAAAAGATATATTTAGAGAGAAATTGGATTCTTTCTTATTTTTACTTGAAAAAACTGTGTATCAAAAGAGTAAAAGTTATGGTCAACTTTCAGTGCTAAAACAGATATCGCTGGAAAAGAAAAGCATACATCCTAATATAGTCACAAGAACCCAGTCTGTCAAAAAAATTCCTAAATTTCATCATCGGCTGTTTCTCACATGTCAATTCATGGATGAAGGGTACATTGTACATAAATAGTCCATGCTGAGTAAAGCAGTTAATTAACAATAGTAACCCACTTAATATTAGTCAAAGGAGTAGCTTCCCACAGGAAAGATTATACTGGACTTGAAGTCATCACTCGAGTCATTTAAATTGACATTGGGTAAAGCACCAGAGGACAGACAGTAGAGAATACACCTTCACTGGCAGAAAGAAGGGGTGGAGAGAAGGCGTAAGAAAAATAAAGACAGATTAAACTTACTGAGAGGTTTATGGTATAAAATTTATTTTTCTGATTCTTGAAGAAAATTTAAATGATATATCATTTTACGCTTCTGTACTTTTATTGTTGCCTAATATTACCTAATTTTTCTTTAAATGAAATACATGAGGCAAATAACTTGTGGGAGAAATTAGTTATGGTCTGGCAGCTCAATCTGCTTGAATGTTTTGAGATCTTCTACCTGAGATGTGTACATAAAACTTAACTGTACATGTAAATATTATAAATAATGTTTTATCCAATTTACTGTTATTAAAGATTCCCTTAAGATTTAAGAGTTTAATCACTGTACTTCTCCTCCACCATTATGGTGTGCCTCACATCAATTACTTAATTCTAGGCATAGATTTCTATTCTTAGAAGCTTTATTGAAGTCCCCTAGTCAAAAAACATAATCCATACTGGAATGTTAGTGGTAAACCTCAGTTGCATAAATAATGGTGATCCTGTGTAATGAATAATTTAGTCACACTTTAAAAATAATTCGTCAGCAACGTGTGAGTTGGAAACAGGATGAAGTACTAGCATATGACTGCTATCCAGATATTACTACATGCAGAATGTTGCATTTTATGACATCACTTTGTTAAACTATGCTTCCTTGCCCTTATGGGCTCCATCAAAAATCAACAGTTTTAGAAAGCCATAGCACTGACATCCCACTCAAGCTTGAACAGGTGAAATTTGAGTAAATGTAGTTCAATCAGTGATCTCTTACCAGCAACGAAATCTAGAACCTGGGTACAGTGAATGACAAGATTATAGCCAATTCCCTATCTGCTAGTTAACCATTATCTTTCTAGTATAAATCCAGCACCATGTTTGAGTTTATGTATCTGTCCTCCTCTAGTTTGATATCTAACTCAGTGGTTCTCAATTAGAGGTGATTTTGCACACACACACACACACACACACACACACACACACCACCTCCCACCTCATCCCTGGGTTACATTTGGCAATGCCTGGAGGCATTTTTAGTTGTCACTATGGGTGGGAGAGTATCTAGTGGGTAGAGGCCACAGATGTTGCTATATATTCTACAAAGCACAGGACGACCCTCACAGTGAACATCTTCTGACCCAAAATGCACATACGTGCCTACGATGAGAGACCCTTGTGACTTACTCAAGCATCCTCATCTTTCATTAGAGACAAAACCCTGGATGGTTTTAGGCTTCTGTCCGACTTGTTTTAAGCTATGAGAAAATCTTTAGGGAACAAAAGTGTGGCAAAGACCTTACCATTCTAGATTAGACCATATAAACTCGGAGTCTAAGAAGAACATGGCAGGTGATACATACAAGTTAGGCAGTCAGGATCCTGTGTGCCACGTGCTGACGGTTTTAAGGGAGCAGCCCCTGTCCAGCTCCAGGAACTTGAAGCCCGGCAAGAGCAAAGGTTTACTGGTATCAGAGCTGCTAATAAAAATTAATTCTCTTTTAAAAAGAGAAGCCAGAAATCTTGTTTTTTTTAAATGTGAAGTCCCTTATATTTTAAATGTTTCTGGTTCTATTTTTAACAGACCAGGAAGGCCAAACAAAATACATCTGGGGATCAAATTCAGTCTTCTCACCATCAGTTTTTTTACCTCTCTTCCCCGTTCTGATTTTCATGGGTGTATTCATTCATTCATTCTGTTCACTTAACAGACACTAATTGAGAATCTATTATGTTGATGGTGGGAAAATAATGAGGATTATACAGGAGCACACAGAATTCTTCACTTTTCTGAAGTGGTGAGTTTCTTGTTCACTGTCTATCCTTCACTGAGGATCAAGCTGACTCTTATGATTCTTAGTAATGTGTTTTGAATTAGTTGATCAATTGATTGATTGACCTCATTTCATTCCCTTAGCAACTCTTCCTATTACAATGGAAATATATACCTGGATCTCTTATTCTTCAATTAGCAACTCAGAGCAACTCAGGGACAGTGCTTTGAAAATTAAAAGTACTAAATTTAATGGCTTAGAGATGTTCTACTCAACAATTCATATCTTCCATCTCTTCTGCATTTTCTTCAACTCATTTTTAAAATTTTTAACTTATGCCCATCTCTATTTTATCACAACTAAATGACTTATGGACTTAGGACTAAATATTTTAAAACTACTTTACTTTGGTCCCATTCCAGGCACAGAAACCTTAAAACCCTTAGAAATCCCTAAACAAAAGAGTGATAAAGTGTCATGATGTTCATAACAAACCCCTTTCCACCACACTTGAGTTTATGTTAATGAGGTGACTTTTAGAAAGAATCTAAGGAAGGGGTTTAGTTGCCAGGGGAAATAACCATGTGATTAGTGGGTTGGAACTTTCAGTCCCATCCCCTTGTACTCCAGGGAGAGAGAGGCTGGAGGTTGAATTAATCACCAATGGCCAAAGATTTAATCAATCATGCTTACATAATGAAATCTCCATAAAAACCCAAAAGGATGAGGGTGGGCAAGCTTCCGGGTGAGTGAACACATGGGGATGGGTGGAGTACAGAGAAAGCATAGAAGCTCTGAGCCCCTACCCACATACCTTTACCTCTTCTTCTCAATGTTCATCTGTATCTTTTATAATACTCTTTAAAATAAACCGGTAAACATAAAAAAAAAAAAATAAAAAATGAAAGTACTTTAAAGAGTACAAACAGATTCTGGTAGAATGAGAATTTTGTCTCTAAAATCAATGTCATTTGCATAGACCCTGTTATACTGATTTGTGTGTTTTGGACTATGTCCTAAGAACCTTGTACCTAATAACTCATCTGATTCTTTCAACAGTCCTGGGAGATTATTTTCATTTTGTAAATGAGGAAACTGAGTTATAGATAAGTTAAGGGACTTGATCATTATCACAGAGCTGGTAAGTTTTGAAGCCAGAATCTGAATCCTGGCCATTTGTAAAAGCCATTGCTCTTCACTATTATGCCATAAAGATCAACAGAATAAATATGTGGACTTAAAGTTGGGATAGGAGGGCAAAACTAGAAGAAAGAACAAGTTCTGCACTTCACCCTTCCCAGCGAGTCTCTGTAGAGTTTAATTCTTGCTCTATCTTCAGGCTCTGACACACACACACACACACACACACACACACACACACACACATGCACGCATGCGCACACACACACACAACATTCATAAGGAGTCAGACGTCAGACCTCTAAAAAGCTTACATTCTGGATGACCCAGAGCCACAGTGCTGAGTCTGAGCCACATTTCTGCTTTCTGCGAGGCTGTGTTAACACTGGCTGTCTATCCTCACTCCGTGATGGTGAGAATTAGGTTAAGTAATTTTTGTCTTCCACACTCTCTTCCAAGTAATTAACCCAATTTATACACAGTTTTATCTTTTAAAACTAACGCCGTCATCAACCGCAATTGTTATTTAGCTCGAATCCAGACTACTGAATCTCTTGTATATTTGCAGATTTTTAACAATTAAATTTCTCTACTTGCAAGTTTCAATTTTAGATAAGAAAAAAATAACCTCAAAAAGAGTAAGATTCTTGTTTAAGATTTATTTTTTACCTAATTTAGAAAACCCACTTAAATAAGTATGCATTCTAAAAATATGAAAGAAACAAGACATTTTTGGTTTTGCTTTTTTTATAGTAGTGTGTATATGTTAATTCCAAACTCCTAATTTGTTCTGTCCCCCCCGCCCCCAGACTTATTTTTGAATTAAGGCTTATCCTCAGATGACTCAAGGAAAGAATTTTCTTAAAAAAAAAAACAACACTGTTTCTGTACAGTAAAGGGAACTCATTGCATTAGTTGCCTACAGTATTAAGAAACTAATAATTGTTTTTTATGCTTTTCATGCCTCTTAATTTAGTAAACATATAATTGAAAAGCAAAATTTCACAATAAAATAATATAATTTAGTTCATGTTGCTATGAGAAAGTAAAGGGTTTCCTCCTACTTTCATTTATTAATTTTCAAATAATGTTTAAGGGCTTGTAATGATAGTTCTTTACAAGGTAGTAAATATACAGTTATCCAGACTGTCTGGGTTGAAAACTAATTACCGTTAGAAACTGAAGCATTTAGGCTTGTTGTTTCTGCAAATCAAACGACTCCAAATACAATTTTTATTTTAAATCCAATGTGCAATGATCCAGGGATAGCCTCTCAATGCAAACCATAATCTAAAACATCTCTCTTTCTTATCGTTGTTGGTAAGCAAGCCAACTGGAACTTTAAAATGTGGCTTGGAAAACAGAAGTTGGGGAGACAGGTAGTGAAAGCAACAATTTGAAAGAACAAAAGAAAAAAATGAAGCTATTCAAAAAATTTAAAGTTTCTTTCAATGCAAATTTGCGGAAAGGGGGAAAGGAAGAAAATACATTATCTAAAGGAAAATATCAAACACTATACAAATTAGGAGATATGTCCAAGACTAAGTGAACAGGGTTTTCTATAATTCTCATTGACACTGCTTGCTGTAAATCCTTTTCCAGTGATTTTTTAAAAGTTAATTTATTTATTTTTGGCTGTGTTGGGTCGTCGTCTCTGTGCGAGGGCTTTCTCTAGTTGTAGCAAGCGGGGGCCACTCCCCACCGCCGAGCGCGGGCCTCTCACTGTCGCGGCCTCTCTTGTTGCGGAGCACAGGCTCCAGACGCGCAGGCTCAGTAGTTGTGGCTCACGGGCCTAGTTGCTCTGCAGCATGTGGGATCTTCCCAGACCAGGGCTCGAACCCGTGTCCCCTGCATTGGCAGGAGGACTCTCAACCACTGCGCCACCAGGGAAGCCCTCCAGTGATTTTTTTTAACAGAGCCACACATTTTTAAATTAGTGTTAGCATAAGGTAAAGTAGTAAGAGTAGGAATGGGGAGTTTTACTGTTCAAAAGGAAACTGAAAGTATGAGAACATAAGATATCCCATATTTTTATTCATATTTTTAAATGATCATATCATGTTAGATTTTCAAAGTTATTTCTAGACAAGCCCTTTAAAAAGACACATGAGGGTTTTATTGCCACTGAATATTTCCAAGACTTAGAAATTAAAAAGTTAAAACACATTGCAGATATAAAAATAAAAACACTGCAAATGTATAGTAAAATTGTGTTGATGTTTATTACTGTTTTTTAAATGAGTTAGGTGACCACCAGAATACATATGTCAAGTGAAAGTGAAGAAATTATTGAAAATGTTTGTGCTTGTGGGTTTGAGTCAGGGTATGGGGAGATCAACGTGGGAAAAATTAACTTTGAAAAATTAAAATATTTGATTTAATAGCAAGCTGGCTGTGCTATTTTAGAAACAAAAAAGTGACGATGTATATTGTGTAATATCAAAAACAATTACAATTGCATATGCATTGACTTCATGACTGTAGACAGAAAGGGATTCAAAGTCAACAGCAATCCTATGAAACAGTCTTTAAAAGTTTACATAAGACGATAATGTATGCAATCGACATGTTCTTGAAAAGTTATGGGCAAACATAATTTTTACACTAAAGCTTTTTGTCATGCTAGGAGAGAAAACATTTTAAAAGAAATTCCTTTTAAGAAGGATTAAAATTTCTATTTTAATCCTTCTGTAAAATAATCTTATTTTAGTATTTGTCATTTATTTGGTAAACTGGTTCACATGGAGATATACTTTTTGGTAATGAATTCTTACTTGTCAAAAAGTAAATTCCTTTAGGGCTAACTCCAATTTGTGTTTGTTTACTTTTGTCCCATGTTTTAAACACTTCCTTTATTTTTGAATACTACTCAATGATGGCAATTACTGGTGAGCTGGAAATAAAGTAGAAGAATGAGAAAAGTGGCTGGATGGATGAAAGTGGAATGAAATGTTCATTCCCTTGGGCAACTTCTTGACACTATTGACATAAAGTGGTAGAGGAAAGAGACTGATTCATCCACTATAATATGTATCTTTTCCTTCCCAACTTTGTCCCAACTCTCCATTAGAATACTTAAGAAAGTGACATCACTGCTTAAGAGACAAGAAATTTGAATCTGACATCTTTCCATTCCCCATTCAATAACAATAGCAGAAAACCACAATAATGACAACACTAATATTTATTGAACAATTACTGTGTCACTATGAAAAGCTGAACATACACCTCCACTCTCTCTCCCATCACTTTTCTCCATGAGACTACTACTATTTTGTATTATACTTATTTTACACATGTATTGTCTTTCTCTCTCCACTAAAATGTACATTCCAAGAATACCCTTAATGAGAAAGTTAAATAAGCAACACAAAATCCACCCCTTCGATTTGTTTCTTTTTATGTGAGATAATTATTTTCCTGCAATATTTTAGTAAAAATATTTTGTTTCCTACAAACCTGGGGAAAAGGCAGGGGATTAGTTAACGTAAAGAACCTAATATAAGAGTAAATGTGGAGTGTAAGAATAACAGAATGAGTCTGGTGCGTTTGAATTTTAGAGAATGAGATGTTAGGAAAGGTAGGAGGGGCCAGACTGCCTTCAGTGGTGCATCATGATGGAAAGGCTACATATAATGAGGACCCATCAACGATTTTAAGCATGGAAGAACCTGATTCAACTTTTCAACAGCTCTTTCTGGGTACATTGAGAATAGTAGACTTTGGCCGGAGTAGGGCTGCAAAGTAGAATCCTGGAGACAAGTTAGGAGAGGACTACAGTAAGCCAGACAGAAGATGGTGATGCAGCAGAAATAAAAAGGTAGAGTGGACACATACACATAATGATGGTAGAACCAACATGATTTTCTTTTTTTTTTACATTTTTATTGGAGTATAGTTGATTTACAATGTTGTGTTACTTTTTTATTATTATTCTTTTCCCATATAGGCCATTAGAGTATTGAGTAGAGTTCCCTGTGCTATACAGGAGGTTCTTGTTAGTTATCTATTTAATATATAGTATTGTGTATATGTCAATCCTGATCTCCCAATTTATCCCTTCCCCCCCTTATCCCCTGGTAATCATAAGTTTGTTTTCTACATTCGTGGCTCTACTTTTTTTTGTAAATAAGTTCATTTGTACCCTTTTTTTTTTTAGATTCCACATATAAGCGATATCATATGATATTTATCTTTCTGTGTCTGACTTACTTCACTCAGTATGATAACCTCTAGGTCCATCCATGTTGCTGCAAATGGCATTGTTTTATTCTTTTTTATGGCTGAGTAATATTCCATTGTGAATATGTACCACATCTTCTTTACCCATTCCTCTGTTGATAGACGTTTAGATTGCTTCCATGTCCTGGCTATTGTAAATAGTGCTGCAATGAACATCGGGGTGCACGTATCTTTCGAATTATAGAACCCACATGATCTTCTAATTGATCTCACTAAAAGTAAGCTCCACGAAGGCAGGAATTTTCTCTCTCTTGTTCATTGTGAATCCCTGGTATCTGCAAGAGCCTGGCACATAAAGATGGTCTATTTGTAAATAGTGTAATAGAATATTTAATTTTTGTGTTTGGTTTGGTTTTTAGTGGCTTTAGTCAGCAAAATTAAAAGATGGCAACCTGATGTTAGTCCACAGAGTGTATATATATATATATATATATGGGAGGGTGGGGGAAGAGGGATACTTTACTGAAAACCAAATGCCTTGGAACCATTGTTCTAAAATACACCCTTTTAAAAATCATCTCTTAGCATCCTAATTAAAGCTGAAAATAGTAGATGGAGGGCTCAGGAGTTTTCACTGTATATATACAGATAGATAGACAGATAGATAGATATAGATGTATATGAAGGGGTACATGTGTGGATAACTGTTACCACCTATGTTCAAATTAACTCTGTTCTATCTTTCCTAAGCAAGAGTAAGGTAAGCATATGCCTTTTCAAGCACTGAAAAAAGTAATCCCGTTTTTAATGATGAAAGTAATATAACTCTAATATCCATACCGATGAGAGATCCTTTGCAATGAAAAAATACTTTGCTTTTTAACTTTAAGTTATTGTTTTTAGAAACACAAAAGTTTTTCAGCCTTTATCTATAATTTCTCCTAAATTTGGCTAAGTTTAATTACTTTCCATAATAAATCTTCTAACTGTGAGACTGGTTTCTAAGTCACTACTGTAGTCACAGCAATGACCTCAATAATCAGAGTGTCTCTCTTGTGGATATTTCTAAATAGAACTGATGCAATTTTCCAGTCTAATTTATATAAAAGGAACTGATCTAGGCCAAATAATATTCTTCGGTGTTTGTATTGGAAGAAAATATGGAAACCTTCTTAACATTCAGGAACAGTTCTTACTCTATAGATTATGACATTCTATTTATATTGTATTGGAAATTCATAACATATTTTCTTTAGCTATTGACTTGCAAAATAAGGTCATATAATGTGAAATGGATTTTTTACATAATCAAGTAGGTGAATGTTATATATCTTCACAGATTATTCCTTTAGAATCAATTATATTCAAACATTGTATAACAAGAATTTAAATCTTTATAGGAATGTGAAGTAATTATTGTTATGTGGATGGCTAAACTGGAAATTGTACAACTCACTTCACAACACATGTGGTTGTCTTGTCAAGGATAAACTTGGGCTACTCCAGTGTCTAACAGAAATGTGCACAAATATTGTGGAATAAAGCATGACAGTATTACTTGACCCATTCAGATTTGTTTCCTTTAGCTAAATAGACTCATTTTTTCAAGGGCTTTGACATTATTCATTAATTTGTATTTCAGACATGAACCTAAAGTGACTGCTGCTCTTTGTGAATATCTAAAGACACCATGTCTCTCTGATAATGGCAAGTTAAGAAAGGAAACCTCTAAGTACGGATGTATTATTATTTTGAATTATTTCAAATGGAACTCAGCTGATTTCCCTACAAAATTAAAGCAACATGGTAGCATGTCCTCTTTCTTGATCAATATATATTGCTTCTTAGATATAAAGTATAATATTTATGCAAAGTTGAAGATAGTATATGAAAAGTTTTCAAAAATCGAAATTATGCAATGCAAAACTTAAACTCCTTTGAGTTGTCAAGTCAGAGTCTGTAATTGCTCCTTTAATGACTGTTAATTGTTACTGTTTTTATCCTCTTAGTTTTTTTCTTGTTTTATTTTTTTTGTTTGTTTTGTTTCTGCGGTACGGGGGCCTCTCACTTTTGTGGCCTCTCCCGTTGCGGAGCACAGGCTCCGGACGCGCAGGCTCAGCGGCCATGGCTCACAGGCCCAGCCGCTCCGCGGCATGTGGGATCTTCCTGGACTGGGGCAGGAACCCGTGTGCGCTGCATCAGCAGGTGGACTCTCAACCACTGCGCCGCCAGGGAAGCCCTATCCTCTTAGTTTTTAAACAAAAGCCTGTGGTCCATGTCCTTAAGAAGTAAACAAACAGTCAATAAAGCTGAAAGAAAAAGAGCAAATCTCATAGAAGCAGTGTTGGAGCAGTGCTGAGCAGCCCTGTCTCTACCTTAGACTCCCCGCACTTGAGTTCTGGCTCAGCTATTTACAGAAATGTGGTGGTGACTTTGGCCAAGTGGCTTAACCTATTTTTGCCCATGTCTTTTCACCTGTAGAATGGGAATAGTAATAGTATCTATCTCACAGTGTTGTAAAACCTAAATGAGTTAATATTTGCAAAGTTCTTACTAAGTGCCCAGCAAATTCTAAAAATGTTTATTGTCTAATATAGATAATATTCTTTTATCAAAATAAAACTTTATCACATGAAGTATAATAATAGTAACTCTGATTTCCATTTACCAAAAAGGGAGTTTTGAAATAATGAGAAACTGCTGAAACATGGCAATGGTAATCCAATAAAAAGAGAGTTACCAAAACAAAAACAAGGTATGGGGTTTCCCTGGTGGCGCAGTGGTTGAGAGTCCGCCTGCCGATGCAGGGGACATGGGTTCGTGCCTCGGTCCGGGAAGATCCCACCTGTCGTGGAGCAGCTGGGCCCGTGAGCCATGGCCGCTGAGCCTGCGCGTCTGGAGCCTGTGCTCCGCAACGGGAGAGGCCACGACAGTGAGAAGCCCGCGTACCGCAAAAAAAAAACCCAAAAAACAAGGTATGATATAAATTATCTTTAGTCTCTTCCTTATCATGAAAATTAGCATCAGGAACTTTGCTGAAGCACTTTAATTATCGTTATGTCAAAACACAGGTAAAACCTATAAAATATTGGTTTTCTGTATTATGCTGAAAATCATGATTTGAGTTGAGGTATAACAAATATATTTTCTTCTTTGTATAAAATATTACTGACAGTTATCAAAAAAATTAAGGAACTCTTTAATAATTAGTTTTAATAAAGACCAAAAATCTTCTGAAAAATAACTTTTTGAATAGCAGGCCAGCCCCTAACAATTGTGGGCCTATACAAGAGTATAACTGAAAACCCACAGAACATATGTTTAAATAGGTGAAGGCTGTAAAACAGGTTGACAAACTATTAAGTAAAATACATCTTCCCACCTTGACAAATATACTTCATAACAACCGGAATGGCCAGATACAAATTTAATAGACCCCTCAGACCCCTTGCAGATCCACAGCTGACTTCGATCTCTAGCACCTCTCCCTGATCACCTGCCCCTTCTCATCCTACCCGGCCAGCACCACAGGGTTGCCTTGGCATGCATTTGGAAGCCCAAAGCCTCATACCAATACTCAGTCCTCACCTTCCTCAAATATTTGCCCTCTGGTCAACTTTCAGACCTAAAAGTGGCCCAGTTAGTCCTCAGAAATTCAGATCCCAAGAATAGGCATGTGCCAGCTTCAAGAAACTTGAGTTGGCTTATTTGGGTAGGGATTTCCACGTTTTCACGTGTACTTGGTCCCCACGATCGCAAGAATTTCTCACCTTTTTGGAGAGATACACAGGACTGAGGCAGGGACTTCTGCCTGGGGGTACTGATGAAGAGAATAAATCTAAGGTTATTTTCATAAACCACACATTAACTCAGCCTTACTAGTCATACCTGGCAAGTAGGTGATTTAAGGGCATAATAAATATTTTTCTACTAAAATACACTGTTTAGACTGAGTGACTTACTGCTCCTGGATTATTTAGAATGATAGGGTTTGTTTTGTGCAACATTGGCCTGACCCATTTTCCTTAGATCTTCTTTATTCCCACAAGCTTCATCTAAAACAGTGACCTCATCGACTTACTTATACAAGTTCAATGTGGTCACTGATTCAGTTTTTCAACCATTCAATAAGTATTTACGAAGCATCTAGTATGTGTCAGGAACAAACACCAGCACTGGAACACAGTGTTCCAAAAATAGACACCATTTCTGCCTTCCCCAGACTTAAAGTCTAAGGGAAGAAAATCACACAAACAAGAATAATAATGATACTGTGTAATAAGTGATACCCTGTGAGTTCTGAGAGCACATAGATGGCTGCTTGAAAAACAAGGCAAAACTTTGTTAGGGAAAGTGACTTTTGAGCTAACCCCTGAACAAAAGGTAGAACTCAAATAAACAAAGAGTGCTTGCTTAGTAGGGGAGATGTAAAACAACCAGAGTGAAAGAATATATATATTCTTACGAAAGAACACATTAGAGAGAAAGAGAAAGGTATCTCACTCAATATCATTATGGTTAGTAAAATTTGAAAAGAGAAATAGCAAGTGATGATCAGGATGTGGTCTTCAGGGGTCAGATCATGAAGGACCTTGAAACTCATGGCAAGGACAGGACTTGACTCTAATAGTGATTAGGCAGGTAGGGGGGCATGGAAGGGCTTAATGCAGCATAGGCATGATCTGCTTATTGTCTTATCAAAGTCACCCTGACATCAGACCAGAGAATTTTCGAAGTCCTGTATCATCATACAGGCAGCAGATAATGGTGGTTATTCCAAGGACATGGTAAGAGTATTAAGAGGAATCAAGTGATTGAAGAAATTGGAAATAGAACCTTACTTAGCAAGTAGGACTTGCTAGGTGTTTGAGTATAGAAGGTGAGGGAAATGAAGAAACAGAGGATGAGTTCTGGGTTTCTGTGTTGGGCAACTAGATGGTAAGTAATCACTACTAAGATGAGCAAGAAGAAAAAGAGGTTTAGGTTGCAGGAGAGAGAGGGTGAATGAGTTTAAGATAACGGTAGGACATCCAAGTAGAGTGATGTCTATGGCCAGTAGAGACACTTAAAGAAGAGAATCAAGTATAGGAATAGATGTGGGTACCATTATTGCATAGAGAGTCCATGAATCCATGGTAAGGAGCAGAAGACTACCAGAGGGAGTATGTGGTGTGGGAATAAAATTTAGAGGGTGGAACTCTGAGCATGGATTGGCAGAGAAAGAAGAAATTATGGAGAAATGGGAGAGAGACTAGAAAAGAACATGAAGGATGGTGAAGGGAATTCCAGAAATTTTAAATGCAGATGAGAATTTTTTTAATTAGAAAGAAAAAAAAACTTGAGTATCTACACAATGCACAACTTTATATTTATTCAGACACACCCTCATATGCACAAGATTTTTCCACCGACTACATATACTTATAAGCATACCTATCACACACTATATATACACCCACACACATTCACAGACACCATGCATAGCTCCATAAACCCACAGGCACGGCAATACCACCTATAGAAATTTTCATTCATTAAATTTAACCTCAGGTCTCTGCTAGTGTATTAATTATTAAGGAAGTCTACCGATTTAAAATGAGAAAGCTTTGGTTTGTGGTTTCAACAAGAACATGGTTCACATTTTCATGGGCACAGTAATACTAGCATAGGAAAGTTTTGAGATTTAATTGATGTTTACCAAGTGATTTGACAGCCTACGATGAAAGATGTTAGGTAACGCTGTTACTGTTGCTGGGATTGACGGTGGTGACCTACCGTAGCATTTGAGTATTGCAATATCCTAAACCACAATGTAATCCAGGATGGTAAAACACAAGATATCATTAGATGACTTAGAAGTGGTAAGGCTATCACTAAAATGTCCTGCTGGTTATTTATGTTCCTTTTTTTTTTTTTTATAAATGTCTGTTCCATTTTAGCCCTTATTTGTCATGTAGCTCTCTCATTCTCTAATTTGTCCTAACATTCTAGAACAGTTTGGCTGAGCTGAAAGGGACCTTGGGGATCTTCCAATTCAATTTTGAATTCAACTGAAGAAACTGAGTCCCAAGCTTATATTATTTATCCCCAGATCACCTAGTTAGTATTTAAAAATTTCTCCTGCCTTCTGTGTTTTTCCACCAGAGAATATTTCACAAACAAGAAAATCATTCTGAAATTAGAATACCATACCAGATAAGAGATCTAAGAAAATGTCACCAGTTATAACAAATAAACAGATTAACAATAGCTATGAGAAAGATGAAATAGCACTTTTTAAAATTATTACAAGGGATACTTTACATTTAATATTGCATACAGATTGCCCATTACTGAAGAAAACCAATACACAATAGGGACATAAGAGCAAGAAGAAAGTAATTAAAATTCATGAATTACAATTGAGTTATATAGGTTCATCTA
This sequence comes from Neophocaena asiaeorientalis asiaeorientalis, assembly GCF_003031525.2. Taxonomy (NCBI): domain Eukaryota; kingdom Metazoa; phylum Chordata; class Mammalia; order Artiodactyla; family Phocoenidae; genus Neophocaena; species Neophocaena asiaeorientalis. Next base: position 1,368,079 of record NW_020174046.1, on the reverse strand, counting down.
TTGTTAGTCTTGGTGAAAGGAACAAATTTGTTTTCTCTGGATTTCACAAGATGTGATTTATTTATTTATTTTTAATTTAAAAAAAAATAACATCTTTATTGGAGTATAATTGCTTTACAATCGTGTGTTAGTTTCTGTAGTATAACAAAGTGAATCAGCTATATGTATACATGTATCCCCATATCCCCTCCCTCTTAAGCACTCCTCCCACCCTCCCTATCCCACCCCTCTAGGTGGTCAAAAAGCACCGAGCTGATCTCCCTGTGTGATGCAGCTGCTTCCCATTAGCTATCTATTTTACATTTGGTGATGTATATATGTCAATGCTACTCTCTCACTTTGTCCCAGCTTACCCTTCCCCCCATCCCCATGTCCTCAAGTCCATTCTCTGTCTGCCCCTATGTTCATCAGAAACTTTCTTTTTTTTTTTTTTTTGATTCTATATATAAGTGTTAGCATACGGTGTTTTTCTCTTTCTGACTTACTTCACTCTATATGACAGACTCTAGGTCCATCCACCTCACTACAGGTAACTCAATTTCGTTTCTTTTTATGGCTGAGTAATATTCCATTGTATATATGTGCCACATCTTCTTTATCCATTCATCTGTCAGTGGACACTTAGGTTGCTTCCATGTCCTGGCTATTGTAAATAGAGCTGCAATGAACATTGTGGTACATGTCTCTTTTTGAACTATGGTTTTCTTAGGGTATATGCCCAGTAGTGGGATTGCTGGGTCATGATTTATTTTTTTGAACAAATAATTTTTTAACACAACCCATGTCCCAAGTACTCTGCTAAGTTCTCAGGATTAAGAGGAAAAAGAAGAAGAAAAAACACAGTTAAGATCTTTGTTTTCCTTTAGTTTTTAGTAAGAAGACAATAAACAAAATAATTATATATTTTAATCAGTGCTATAATGAAAATAAAAATGGTTGCTTATTTGAGTTTCTAATTAAGATTGAATGGTCTAGGAACAAGGTGATATTAGGTTAGAAACCTGAAAGATGATAAGGAATGAGACAAGTAAAGAACATGAGGAAGACTATTCCAAGCAGAGAGAATGACATGACTAGAGGAAACTTGGTTTTAAAGAAACAGAAAGAAAGCCAGTGTGAGTGGCAAGCAGTGAATAAGGGAGAGAATTGGGTGAGGACAAAGTTGTCATCACATTGCGATACTGTAGAAATGAGGTTAGGGAGTTTGGACCTTTAGTGTTAGAGGAAACCATAGAAATGTTTTAATTATAGCAGTAAATGGTTAAATATATATTTTCAATAGATTGTTCTGATTATTTTACTAGAATGGGTTGTGGAAGAAGCAAAGAATGAAATGAGGGAGAATTGCTAAGAAACGCTGTGGTGGTCCAGGTGAGAGCTGCTGGTCAACCTGGGCTGAGGGAGTGACAATGGAGATGGAGAGAAGGAGCAAGAGTAGACTGTTGACGAGGTGGATGTGATGGAGAAGAGGGGGAGAGGGATGAGTATGACTCCGTGTGTGGGGGGGGCTTGAACATACGTGCATAGCAGCACCATTGACAGTCACTCTTCTCTGAGCTTTTCTGGCTACAAACCACTCAAAGTCTGGTCACACCTAAAGTCTCACTTCTTCGGAGAACCCTTCCCTGACACATCCATCTGTGGTGTAAGTCCCTATAGGTATTGTCTCATAACACCCATCATGATACTTACTATGTTTAGTCATTGTTTTTTTGTGATTCTTTTTCTAATTCTCTTTACCCAGTAGACTTGTCTATTTGTCTATTTATTCATTGCATTATCCCTAACATTTAGCAAAAGTCTGGTACATGGTAAATGCTCAATAACTGTGTACTGAATAAATAACTGAATAAATAAATTCCTAATTCTTTCTCACTTCTTGCTCCACAATATATTTCCCATCTAGAATCTGCAAATTAGAGAGAGAGAGGTACTGAACAGTACCAACAGTCCAATCAATTAAAATGTTAGAACATTTTAGGGTAGTATCTATACGATACTGTAATGGTGGAGACATGGCATTCTACATTTGTCAAAACCCATAGAACTATACAACACAAAAACTGAACCCTAATGTAAACTCTAGACTTCAGTTAATAACAATGTATTAATATCCATTCTTCAATTATAACAAATGTACCACAGTAACTCAAGATGTTAATAATAGAAGAAACAAAAGGGGGCATAGGGGTATACATGGGAGCTTTTTGTACTTTCTGTTTAATTTTTCTGTAAAACTAAAACTACTCTTAAAAATAGTGCTTATTAATTTTTAAAGTGCTAGAGAAGGGAAATGTGTCCTAAAAGAGTTGTTTATGGATCAGTTACAGGGGAAAATTCTTCTTTCTTCCTATGCCCAATACTCACCAAGGGTCTCATCTCATTTCCACTTGTTTTCCCTATCCACTTACTTGTGAGTGATAAATGCAATGAAACAGTAGGTGTCTTGAAATTCATGCACAGGCAATTTCTAGTAAAATGGATTGTGTTCCACCAATTATTTCAAATTCAGTTGTAAGGAACTCTGATATACCTGCTTTTCAATATAGGCAGTGTTATCACGTGGGGCTTGGGTGCCAGGTTGGGTTGGTTTATTCCAAAAAGGAGAAAAAAAGAGAGAAGGAGAAGAAAAGCCACTAAATATTTCTAACCACTTGCTATGTGTCAATAACATATATGCCCATGTATTTTTTTTCTGCGGTACGCAGGCCTCTCACTCTTGTGGCCTCTCCTGTTGCGGAGCACAGGCTCCGGACGTGCAGGCTCAGCGGCCATGGCTCATGGGCCCAGCTGCTCCGCGGCATGTGGGATCTTCCCGGACCAGGGCACGAACCCGTGTCCCCTGCATAGGCAGGCGGACTCTCAACCACTGCGCCATCAGGGAAGTCCAGTCCATGTATTTTTAAATCTACTCAGCACATTTGGAGCTAGTTATTATTATTGGTATTTTGTAGTTGAGGAAACAAAGATTTAAAGACGTTGAAAACTTGTCCTGAGTCACAAAACGTGGAAATGGCAAATTAGTCTTTCAGTGAAGGGAGTGGAGGTAGTTAGATTGAGATAGGAAATAAAAGCAAACTACATGTATATGCCCGGGATATTTGAATGTTAAATTTTAATAATTTCTGTAATATTTATATTAATATTACTGGTTTTAAAATTCCCAGAGAAGATATTTTGTATAATTACTTGATATGATATATTTAAAGACTGAAATTTAAAAATCATCACTAAAGATTTTCTACCTCAGCTAAGATGTCTTTTCTGTCTACTCTCTTCTTTATGATGGAATAACAATCACTTCCTATCACACACAGAGTAATTCTCCATGTGCATAAATGCCTACCCTAGTGCCTCTTCCACAGGCTAAATATTTAGCCCAGTCTTACAAAAAAATCTAGTCCTGAATGTTGTGCAGTTTGTTCTATGAGAAGATAAACCAGAGATCATTGATATGCCAGTGTGTAAAACAAAACTCTTACCAAAAAATCATCCTTTCATTGGATCATTTTGGAGGGACTTGTGTAATGATGTGTAGTGTGAATTATGTTTTTGAAATATTGGGATATGCATTCTGTTTTAATTTTCTTGTACTGTCTTCTGTGTAATCTTCCCACAGGCCTCCATGTAGATATGGAGGTAGGGGTGGAATGGGGGGCCAGGGAGGAGAGAAGGATTAGAATTGTCAGATCAGGGATGCAAAAATAAAGAGTCACTACTCGGTTTCTGAAGTTCATAATAGGAAGTTGCAGCAAGACATTAATTTTGAGAGAGAAATTTTGTTTGGGGGAAATGAATTCTCTATATTCTTTAATGCTCATCAATACATTAAGATGAAGTCAAGAGGAATAACACATTTCTTCCAAAGTGAAGAGAGGATATCTCTTCTTGCTATAATCTAAATGCACAGACCCCTTGTCCTACAGAGAATGTGGTTATGATATAGGACAGTGACTTTAACATATTTTGACTAAAGCCCTCAGAAAAAATGCATTGTGTCTCATGATACAGTATACAAGAAGAGATGTAAAATGAATATATAACCATAGCTAAATAAATGTCTTAAAATGGAAATGAAAACTTCTTGAAATAATAATTTAAATTTATTTTGTCCTGATATTTTCTTTTCTTTTCTTTTCTTTTTTTAAATAGAATGGAGGGCACAATTTGCTAAGGTGTTTCAACCTGAAGTTTGAGAGACACTGACAGGTGGAGGGATGTCTTTAGAAACATCCACATGAAGGGAATTCTAATAGCAGAGAAGCTTCGGAGTTTCTTGTTCTCTTTCCCCCGGTTTGATGTTCCTAATGAAGGGCACTTGCCAAGCTGTCCAGACCCATCCTGGTGGTATCGACATCATGGCAAGCCCAGTAGTCCAGCACGGTTAGGAAAAGGGAGAGCCTGGATTTTGTTCTCCAAAGCTGTCCTCGGACCACATGCAGCATGATCAAGGCCTAAGCATTTTCATGCACACCCAGCAGGAACACATAGTATCAGAGATAAACTAGTGGGTGTGGGCAGCATTGGCGAGGCTGAAGGGGGCCTCTGAGGTAAGACTACAGAGGATTGCTGAGGTTGCTCTCATATGGCTTCTGAGCCAGCGTAGGTCATAGTGGCCAAGGCCTTCACCAGATCAAGGGAGAGCCCAGACCATGAGTTGTACCAACAGCAGACATTAATTTAACAGCAAAGGACAGAATTCATCATACCTCAGAGGTCACACCAACCTTGTTTTTTAATAGAAATGGCCAAAATAGGCAGATAGTAGGGTCTGTTTCATACACACCTTCCAAGACTCCCGTGGGTACATCCCTTTAGGGAACCTAACTAACATCCAGAATGCTCGCTGGGAGAGAATCTGGGTAGTGTACTTTTTAGTTTTCCATGACAGAAAGTGAGTGAAATGAAAGTCCTCCACTTCTAGAATGCAGTTAAGAAATTAACTATACTACTAATATTAATAATGATAATAAAAACTCAGAAGTGTAAGAGATTAAATGTCCATCAAAAGAGAAGTTATTGGATCAATCATAGTATTTGTCTAATAAAATAAAGTTATTGAAAAATAATGGTGATTTATGAGTATAAGAATCATTCAATTCTTTCATCCAACAAATGTTTATTAAGTTTCACTCTATAAGGTGCATTATTAAATGGAAAAGGCTTAAAGTCATGTTATATGATCGCATATGCAATTAAAAATCAGAATATATGTATGTATATGTCAGGCCAGGCTTTCCATGGATTATTTCATTTAATTATCCAGACAACTTGTTATCCCCACTTCCCGGATGAGATAGATGAGGCATAAAGATATCAAGTAATTAGTCCAGTGTGAATTAACTTGTCCCATGGGGAATAATGCCAAGATTTAAACCCAGACACACTAACGACAGAATGGGAAGTTATAATAATTTAGATTAAAGTTATAGGTAATCTGTACTGTTTTGAGTTATTCAAAGACCATCTCATTAATTTGGATTTTCAATGTGCTGGTATAATTCTGTAGGTAACCATTTTGAAGTTTTGGCTTTGTTCTCTTCATTAATAAGGACATATTTTTCAGTATTTTCTAATTAGCAATTTCAAAGACAGTATTAAATCTGGATACAAGAAGTGAATTGTCAATTTGCAGGTAACATTACTCACATCTTCCCTATTTAATCATTTGCTCAAAAAATGGTGCTAATGTGATCTATGTATAAATATACTAGTTACATCACAGTGTTAGCTACACAACTCTCACGTAACAAAACCACTTACATAGTTATCATATACTTCTTAAACTTTATTGAGTTATAATTGATATAAATATTTTACTTTAACTGTGGTTTTGAAAAAAGAGATAAAATTATTTCAGATCAGTTTAATTAGTTGCTTTTTAAAATATTTAATAATTAATTATTATGAGACTTATAGTACCCTGAAATCAAATGTTTAGTTTTTCAGATCTAATTGTATATGTTCTTTGGATGTATCTATTACTTATTAAAAATATTACCCAAATTACTACTTTTATTTAGACACCTGTAAAAATGCTATAAAAAAAGCAACCTGTGGGGCTTTCCTGGTGGCACAGTGGTTGAGGGTCTGCCTGCCGATGCAGAGGACACGGGTTCGTGCCCCAGTCCGGGAGGGTCCCACATGCCGCGGAGCGGCTGGGGCCGTGAGCCCTGGCTGCTGAGCGTACCCTCCAGAGCCTGTGCTCTGCAACGGGAGAGGCCACAACAGTGAGAGGCCTGCGTACCGCAAAAAAAAAAAAGCAACCTGTACCCCTAACCATGGGCACTAGTTATGTCTTGGTCATCTTGTCCTCTTATACACTTTTTCCAGAAACTCTTCTGTTTTCATGACAGTAACTGGTTTGATGCCTTGATTTCTCCCCAACCCCAATTCAATACATTTCTAACTTGTTTTTCACACGAGCTACATTCCTATATCTGTAGCTGCCATGTAGGATCCAGAAGACAGAGAGCTTCTGTATTATTTTTTGATGCATCCTCACTGTCATTATGTGTGTTTAATGCACAGCAAGAACTTAAATATTTGTTAAATAAAATGAATAAACGAATGCAGCTTCTGAGTAAATAAGGCCGCTTTATTCATTAAGGTAAAAACTATATTCACTACCTGCTTTGTACCAGGTTTTATGCTAGACTCTAAAAACAGAAATATGAGCAATACACAGTCTTTTCACAGAGGAGATCAAGATCGATTTGAAGTACTAAATATGTAAACAAAAATCTAATATGCTATTTTATATGCTAGGAAAATAATTTGGTTGAATATAACTTCAACAATTAATTGTGTCAAATATGACTTAATCAATCTAAAATGTGTGTCAAGAGTTTTCTTAAAACCTCCTTCGTATAGAGTAAGACTTGAGGTCTTTCTTTATTATTTGTCTCACATGAAAGATATATACAGATCTGACAGACTAAGCTAAATTCAGTTATCAGAGGCCCATCCGAAGTAGATGGAGGGGAAATGAGTCTCCCCAAGCAGGGGGTAGACCATAGACGGAAGGTAGAGGGAGAGGGGTAGCACTTTGAAACTGACAGTGATGGTTGGTTGCCCATCTTGTTAGGGAGGGGGTTGGACTAGAAGAGGCAGCAAATAGCTTAGGAGAGCTGGATCAAGGTGATGCTGGGAACAAAGGAATCAAGATCAGAGGAAATGCCGAAAAGGGTCCTATTTATCCTTCGTGTGTTTCTCCTTTCTTCAGGTCTCCATTTCCATATATTTGTTCTCTCCTTTCCTGAGCCTAAATCGACCTCTATTTCTCCCTCCTGCAATTCTTAGTCTCATCTCAAATTCTACAATATATGAACTTACGTATGCTTATATTTGTTTGAAAGAAATATATAGCTATGTTTCTTCGGTATTTTTGTTATTTAGGTGAGTGAAATGTACTATATATTTGTCCTTAACAAAACTTGTCATTTTCTTTTTACTTCTATGTATCTCTTAAATATTTTTCCTTAAACATTTACTTCCATTTAGCTCTAGATTTAAAACAAAAAGTTTTTTCACTCCTGATACTCATAAGCCTTAAATTATGTGATATCTAGTCAACTGTGATGTAACTTTCTTTTCAAATATGAATATTTTAGCACTTGAGACTTTGCTTCCTGGAGTATATCATATTCCACCAAAGAGTGTTTTAAACTAGCATCTCAGATAAGCTTTCAGCAGAACCCAAATTTTCTCTGCCCACCCCTTCTTGTTGCTCTTAACCTGCAACAACTTAATCCTTGCCCTGAGTGATTACTCAATAATTATTTTGTGGGAGGCTGAAAAGATTGCCTGAGGGCCTTCAGCCTGCAAGTCTGGCCCTGATGCTAACCTGGGGTGTGGAGTAAGGGAGGGGTGAACTGAATCTCTTCTTGGTGATTCAGGTTTTTAGTTAGCTGGAAGTGTCAGATGTGTGAAACTATTTACAGGCAAGGATAGGAAAGAAACATTTCTGAATCAATTAGAGGCATGTGAAATGTACACCATCCTTTTCAGCCAATCACAGAAGACGAAAGGTATCCCAGCAGTATTGAAGAATGATTCAGTTTTAGAAGGATGGTTCTCAGACAAACATGTATCCAAGCATCCACTTTGTGCCTTGAATGAGCCAGATTACAGCTGGTTACTGTAATCGTTACCAGCTCTCTTCTTTTTTTCCAACGTGTTCACATATCAGAAAGTTGAATTCATGTAGTTTTTGATTTCTATGTCATGCAAAATGAGATGCATATTTAATGATACGAGAAATTATGCAGTGTTCAAAAATAGGAAATCCAGAAAATGAAGGCATAAAGGTAAAAAAAAAAAATCACAGCTAAGTATACATAAATTGAAAGAATGCTCAATTAGAACAAAATGCCAATTCTGGCTTCTAATACTAGGTTACTTCTTAAATACAAGAGCTATATTAAAGATTATGACAAGCAATCTAATTAGATAACAACACTGGAGTTTAGAAAAACCAACATAAATCTCATTACAAAGGGATAAAAATATTTTGGATCCATACTACTTGGTGAGGATATTCTCAAGCAACTGTTTGGTGGTGAGCTTTTAGGAAATAGAATAGCAAGAGAAGGGGTAGAAGATAAACAAGAAAAGTAAGGAGACTACAGAAAAAGTGGATAAAAAATGAGACATGTCTCAAAAGGACCAAAATATTAAGTCGGTGACTAATGTGATAAAATTTTATAACACAGGTTCACGTGCTTAAAATAAAAGTAAATTAACTTGAATAGCTTTAGGAGATCAGTAAATGATTAAAAGAACAACAAATATAAGTCACATTTTCCCTCCAACTCTGTTAAATTCCTAGACTTGAATAAGTAAGTGCTCTGGACCCAAACTTAATATTACCTATTTAAAAGACTCTAACTTAACATTAGGAGATCCCAGACTCTACAATTAACATCCATAAACCATTAGCATAAACTAGTTCTGAACTGGTTTATAAGATTTGAATATCTATGACACTGTCTATATCCTTCTGGTCCTATACATTTTTGTCTGGGACATAATTGCCTGACTCCTCAAAATTCTACCTCATACTTAATTATATGTATGTGTAAATTTCTGTGCTGTGTAATTGAATATAGCAAGTGCTGGACATTTACTCATTACGATATCTACAAATAAAGTGAAAAATTACTTAGCTCCAGAAAACTGAAAAATAGAAAAAAAATCATTTAGACAAGGCATAAAATTAAGTGGTAACTAGGATGTCAAGACAGAAAGAATATAGCAAAATCTTCATCTTAAAATCCTAAGGCTTTTTTCCCCCACGTACATTTGTTTGTGTTAAAGTCTTTAGCATCATAAGTATGAAAGGAATGAATGCAGATATTTTCAATTTTTTGTCTACAATATCCTTTTTTAAAAGAAATTGAATCAGCTAGAGTTAAATTTTCTATGTGAAACACCACAGAGAAACTGAACAAGTATAGAAAGTGAAAACAGTGATGTGGCATAATTATGAAAACTTCGAGAAGAGTCATGGCAAGTACAAATTGATTATAGACTTTAGTCTTATTTGTTGTGACATTTGGGGAACAAAGATTTAGAAATGCATGTCAGGGAAATGTTCACACACTATCCTATTCCGGTGGTCCTAGTTTCATTGGGGATTTGCATATATTCTTAAAATTATTTTACAGCTCTTTGACAATTTTCAAACAACTCTGGGACCTCAGCCTGCTTAGAATGAACGTAAAATAATGAAAGAGGAATGCACAGGATGGGAACAGCTTTTCCCAAGATCTCACCCTCAGAACTGCCACAGCCTACAGAATAGCCTGGGGCTAGTCACAACCTCAGCCTGTCAGTTTCCTCACCAGGGAAATGGGACAACAACATTTCTCTATCTGGTAGAAGTGTTAGGAGAACTAATTAATCTTTAGAAAGGGCTTTGAAATTCTTGGATAAAAGGTACTCAGTAAGTGCAAAGTGTTATTATGATTATTTTAATAGTTATGATTACTGAGTTGTTAAACGTGCACTGGTCTACCACCCTGCAAATTCTAGTCTGACTGGGCACTGTGGATAACATAGAAAATGGGTTAAAATACCTAACTTTAATGACTTTTAATTTGGTTTACAGTATGACATGGGTGGGCAGGACAGGTATCTATGTATTTCTATTCCTCCATATTTAAAATTAGCTTTTGTTTTTAAATTCTAATGGTGAAGTCCTATTTAATAGGTGAAAGGTACTAAATAGTGCCTTTTATCCCAAAGAGTCATAAAGTAATTCAGTGCTGAGTTTCACAAACTACCAGAACAGTACAAGTGTAGTCTGCACCAGCAACTCCTGGAAGAAGCAGACCCTGTTGCTTGGGGGACAACAAGAAAGAGGTTTGAAGAAAGAGGTTTGAAGAAAGAGGTTTGAAGAAAGAGGTTATCCAGCTTTTAACCAAGACTCTGCTTGACATGATGGGGAGAAAGTCAGGCAGATTTAACAAAGCAGCACAGGGACTTTCCTGGTGGTGCAGTGGTTAAGAATCCACCTGCCAATACAGGGTACACGGGTTCGATCCCTGGTGCGGAAAGATCCCACATGCCATGGAGCAACGAAGCCCGTGTGCCACAACTGCTGAGCCTGCGCTCTAGAGCCCATGAGCCACAACCACAACTCCTGAAGCCCGCATGCCTAGAGCCTGTGCTCTGCAACAAGAGAAGCCACAGCAATGAGGAGCCCACGCACAGCAACGAAGAGTAGCCCCCGCTCGCCACAGCTAGAGAAAGCCCTCATGGAGCAACAAAGACCCAACGCAGCCAAAAATAAATAAATAAATATGTATTTTAAAAAATGGAATACATTTAAAAACAACAAAAAACAAAGCAGCATGTTGGGGGGTTGCGGGTAATGGCATGGAGCCGAAAGTAAGAATTTCAAAGGAAGATTTTTAACTATAGTAGAGAAAATCGGTATGGAGTAATCAAAATGAGTCAAAAACTCACCCGTATGTTCATTTAGATTTTTAAAAAACCAATGGTGAGGAATGGGGGGAACATAAAGAAATACAAGGAAACTGATGTCAACATAAAATATTTTAAATCAAGATAACTCTCAGTGGTTATACCCCAATTAAAAAAATAAAATAAAAAGAGAACTCTCAGTGGTGGAACAAAGTATTTCAAGTTTTAATCATTTGGGTTTCTTGAACCTTCCATTTATCATAAGTGTTCCTCTCTCATGAATCCACATTACATAATAATATACAGAGGGATAAAGAATAAGTATATGCATAAAAAATATTTATAAATCAGAATCTGATTTTATCTTTGTGTTTTGTGTATCTGAGTCTGATAGAAAATAGAAAACTGTTTCCTCTAATCTAATTGTGTCTCATCTGTGTGCCACAAAACAAATGTAAAATCCAGGAATTTTTAGAAATCACAAGAATTATAATATTGAGTCCCAATTAACCAACATATTGAACTAGTGGGAAATAATCATTCCTGCAAGAAAGTTAAGAACTTTAGTCTAAATGTAGAAAACTGAGATCATTTGTCACAGATAAGGTGCCTATAATAAAATAAATACAATAGGAGATCTCAATAGTTTATTTAAATCCAAAAGAGAAAGTGAACTCAATTTCCATGCATCTGGAGAGTCTATGCTGTGAACTCTGCAAGTGAGGTTCATTACATTATGTTAGGGGAGAGTGATCAAGGTTATGAATTTTCTTCACTCTTGTGCCCTTCAAAGTCACCAGTTTACAGGATATTTGGAAGACGCTGAAGCAGAAAATGGATATCTAGTTTGCTTTGATGCAAGCAGATGGCCAGGTCATGGAAACTCTTTGAAAAGATATCCTCGGCTGCCTTTTTTTTTTTTTTTTTTTTTTACATAAAAGCTAACAAGTTTCTTAGAAAAATGGAAACATTTAGGATTAAAAACACAATTACTTCCTACAGCTGTTATGAGGACAGGACAAGAGGGTACACTTAAAGCATTTAGCATGGTGCCTGCATGTAGTGAGAACTCAATAAATGTAAAGTATTATTATCATATGAAAATTGAATTTGATGTATGGGAGGGATGAGGACTGTGGGCTTCTGCTCAATTTAAGGGGCACATTCCTGTGGTCCCAGCTGTGTGAAGGTAGAATATGCTGCCTCAAGAAGCAATAAAATCTTCGTCTCAAGAGAATTCCAAGTAGGCTGGAATGTTACCTAGCAGTGCTTTAATCTAGAATTCACACTTTAAATGGGTAAATAGATGATTGTCTCCAGGTTGAAGGTAATATTTTCCTCCATCTGGAGATTCATTGATGCCAAGTTCTCCACTATATATATATATTTTTTTTTTTTTTTTTTTTTGCGGTACGCAGGCCTCTCACTGTTGTGGCCTCTCCCGTTGCGGAGCACAGGCTCCGGACGCACAGGCTCAGCGGCCATGGCTCATGGGCCCAGCTGCTCCACGGCATGTGGGATCCTCCCAGACCGGGTCACGAACCTGTGTCCCCTGCATCGGCAGGCGGACTCTCAACCACTGCGCTGCCACCAGGGAAGCCCTCCATTATATTTTAAAATCTAGACATTGATGTCTAACATTTTTTAAATTGAAGTATAATTGATTTACAATGTTGTGTTAGTTTTTAGGTGTACAAAAAAGTGAATATATATATATATTATTTTTCAGATTATTTTCCATTATAGGTTATTACAAGATATTGAATATAGTTCCCTGTGCTATACAGTAGGTCCTTGTTTATCTATTTTATATATAGTACTGTGTATCTGTTAATCCCAAACTTCTAATTTATCCCTCTCTCCCCCCTTTCCCCTTTGGTTACCATATGTTTGTTTTCTATGTCTGTGAGTCTATTTCTGTTTTGTAAATAAGTTCATTTGTATCATTTTTTTAGATTCTACATACAAGTGATATCAAAAAATGTCTAGCCTTTTTTTTAAGCTAAGTTGCTTTGAAGTCATATCAGTTAATGACAATTTCTGCACAGTAAATAAAACAGTAAAACCTTTTTAAAAGAGAAAGAGAGAATCTATCCTGACCCAGACACATGCTGCTTCTCCTGGCCCCTCCTGAACACGCACACGGCTTCTGTTCATCCTGCCGGCCATCCCACATAGACTCTCATTGTTGGGGGAAAAAATATAGAAGCATTTATAATTGAATTTATGCGTCATATTTTGTGTTATCAATGGTTATTGTGGTAAAATATATATACCATAAAATTTACCATCTAACCATTGTTGAGTGGCATTCAGTACATTCACAATATTGTGCAACAATTCATCCATCTCCAGAACTTCATCTTCCCAAGCGGAGATGCCTTCCCCATTAAGCAGTAACTCCCCAGTCTCCATTCCCCCCCGACCCTGGTAATCTCTACTCTATTTTTTGTCTCTATGAATTTGCCTATTCTAGGTAACTCATATAAATGGGATAATGCAATATTTGTCTTTTCTGCTGGTATTTTCATGCCAAGAATTTTTGTTAATAAAAAGACTGCCTTAATATCTCTGGCTATGTGGATAAAGTCTGGGCCCAGCTTAGATTCACCTTGTCTCTTAAAGTTCCTTGTCGTCCACAAAATTGCTTACAGACACATTCGGTATGGACTCAAAAAAGAATTGTGCCCTAACTGGATAGACCTTAAAACAAACAAGAAAATCTTAGACTTCTAAATGCGGTATTAGTGATGTGACCAGAGTATGTTAATGGCTGATACTAAGCTTTTAATTGTGCACTCCTGCAAGGGTAAATTTGCCTAAACCACTTTGGATCTGCCGTTGTGTTGCTCCTTTAATGCATCTTTAATGCATCTAAAAGTTAATAAGCTATCGTTATTCATTATTCATTTATGACCAAAAAAATCGTAAAGCCTATTTACAAAAAGATTTCTTATCATTTGACCAATTTTTGCAAAGCATGCATACTCTTGTCCTAATTCTTACCTTTAGTCAGAGTCAAATTTTTCTCATGATTTATACGCTTTGTTGGTTTGGTTTCATTCCATTGTGATTTTTTCTTTAATGTTTCTGTGATTTGGGACTTTTTTATGTTGTGAGGATCAAGAAAGGGTTTATAAGCCCCAGTAGGTGGAAGTCCAGAGATAAGTAGGCTCCACTGTTGGTGGATTTAGTGGTGACTCCTTTTTCTTTCTGCTCTGCTCTCTGGGATATCTGCTTCAACTCAAGTCTCCTTTCCAACACGACTGCTGAATGCCTGCCAGAAGCAGTCAGGACCACATTCCCCCACTGCCACCTGTAGAGACAGTGAGACTATGTACTTCTGTCTAAGCATCACAAATGGGAACGCCAAGATTCTTTGTACCCCTAAAGACCATGCCCACCACCCCTGGACGTATGACAGTGATCCAGAGACTAAAAGAATGTGCCTACTGGCTTAAGGCAACTGAGGACTATTGCTGGGGAGCAGTCAGCATTTTCCAAGGTACCTGGGCTACCCTACTGAGTTAATTCTTGGAAGGGGAAAGAGGAACAGGAAGGAATGGGTGCAGATCCATCACAGTATGACTTATTCTCACATCCCATGGATAAAATGCAGAAATATTTTTTAACTTATTTAAAATTACATTGGGAAGTATGAGACAATTATGGTCTCAGGTGGAATATTCCAACTAGATAGCTCTTTACTACTTACAAAGCTTAGCCATATGACCTTTTAATTGCCTAATATATAAATCTGGGAAAATAGTGATAATATTTGGATAAAGGATGGCACACAGAACACAAAAAATGACTCTCATGTATTTTCTCGTTGTCATAGGATAAGAAAATAAGATGCCTGAAAAGGCAGAGTTTATCTCTACAAAGAAATATCTCATCTATTCAATCAGTGATTTCAATCTTTATTTCTAGCTTAGGAACACTTTCTCTTAGTAAAGTGGAATAAAGAAAAATAAAATGCAAATCCAAGAAAGTTACTTTGGTTCATTTGAGGTAGAAAATCCTCAATACCTTCCTACACTTATTCTCCTCCTTCTAGAAATTATATTGCTCTCTGCTTATTTTTGCAATTAAGATAGGAAGAGCACTAGTGGAAAGTTAGGACACATGCAAAAATCTGGACTCTCCTTTCAAATTTTTTAGTATATGCCTTTGGAAAAGTCACTTAGGATAGGATTTCCTTTCCCAATTTCAAAAAACCAGGCCCTTATACCGATTTCAAAATTCATTCATTTGGTTAAAATGTTAAAACCTCAGATATTACATTTAAATATATACCTCCAGCTCTGTCTCTGGCTTTACAGAGAACTGAGTACCCAGACCAAACTTTAAAAACAACTAAAAATTTTGATAAAGTAATTTTTAAAAATCTTCTTAAACACATCCGTTAGTTGATGAGAAAGTAAGATATTCTGAGACCAAGAAGTAAATGAAAAGGGGAAATTCAAGGCAGAAGCAGAACAGTAAAACCTGGTTTAGGCTGTGGGCATTAAAAACATAGATAAATTCCAGCTTTCAGTTTCCGGACCATGCTGTCTCCTCCCTCTTTGCCTTTCCTTTGCTGCTTGTGGAACATGGCCAAGGCTGAAGAAAGCAGGGGAGTCAAGGAATTGGTGGTATGTTGGGGGTTCA
This sequence comes from Neophocaena asiaeorientalis asiaeorientalis, assembly GCF_003031525.2. Lineage (NCBI taxonomy): Eukaryota > Metazoa > Chordata > Mammalia > Artiodactyla > Phocoenidae > Neophocaena > Neophocaena asiaeorientalis. The sequence continues at coordinate 1,352,497 of NW_020174046.1, read as the reverse complement.
AAGACATATCAGAAACTGGTGGGGTTGAGGATGCAGTTTGTCTCAGGAGGTGGAGTGGGGCTGGCGGTCAGCTGAGCAGTCAGCAGAGGAGGAGGTGGCAAGACCATAGTCTGCGAACACAGCAGAAAGCCAAGGTCAAGGAGGTAGCTAGCATGTTGGGGATATTGATCACATACAAGAAGACTGGACAAGTAAGTAAATACATTGAGCGTAATGGAAGTCAGGTTTTTCATTATCAGAACACAGAGTGTGGTGAAACTAAGCTAGAATGAACACAATGGTATTATTGGATTGGGAATGGAAATATACATGCTCACAGGAGAGATAGATGCTAGCTAGTTAGCTACTTAGCTAGCTAGCTAGCTAGCTAGATATTAGAAATAGATGGAAATAGATATAGGAACATAAATCTGTGTGTGACAAATGTTTTTTCTGATTATTTGTTTATAAATATGTATTACACCCATACATTCCCTACCTTGTTTACTGAGAGAGCCTAGAAACAACAAGACATACATAACAATGAGCACATTGAACATCCAGATCTTGGTTTACTATATACGATCATCCACAAAGAACTGGGATTCCTGGTAGAACTGGTAGAAATAGCTAATTCCAGGACTGGGACATGAAAAGCACAGGATGGACCTGGATCTTGTGCCAAAAATAAAGGAACCTCCAAAGAATGATAGCGGCATGTCAATATGACAGCAACCAGCTGGAATAGGCTCTAACTGCCAAATCTCAGCCAATTTTAGCATGAAAATAAGAATAATAAATGGATTACAATGATTTAAATAAAGTAATAAATAATTTGGGAAGAAGAAAAAGCCCCTTTTTACAATGGAATGACAACTTGTAAATATAGAAAGAATAATGGAAGTAGATGAGTATTATTTGGCAGCCACCACAGTGCTGGTTGATTCAGGTAAGTCATAAATAGATATTAAAAGGCAAGGGAAGAAAGTACAAAATTTAAAAGGTGGTACAAATAAAACCACAAAATACGATGATAGATATAAAACAAAAATATTAGTGATTACAGTACGTGTAATTGGACTAAATGACTCATTTAAAAGACAAAGAGTGGGCTTCCCTGGTGGCGCAGTGGTTGAGAGTCCACCTGCCGATGCAGGGCACACGAGTTCGTGCCCCGGTCCGGGAAGATCTCACATGCCTCGGAGCGGCTGGGCCCGTGAGCCATGGCCGCTGAGCCTTCCAAAAAAAAAAAAAAAAAAAAAAAAAGAGTATCCTACTGGATTTAAAATAAAGGCAACTCCTCAAAAGGGATTAAAGACTTTAATGTGAAACCCAAAACTATAAAATTATAAAATAAGAAAACATAGGGCAAAAGTTTCAGAACTCAGGATTTGGCAATGATTTCTTAGATATGACACCAAACGCACAACAGTAACAACAAGAAAAATAGGTAAATGGGGCTACATCAAACTTAAAAACTTCTGTGCAGCAAAGGAAACAATAGAATGAAAGCAATCTCCAAAATGGGAGGAAATATTTGCAAACCATACATGTTAATAACCAGAACATACAGAGAACCCACACAACTTAACAAGAAAGATACACTCCGGAGAAGATATACAAATGGCTAACCGGCATATGAAAAGATGCTCAACATCACTAATTATCAGGAAAATGTAAATCGAACCCCCAATGAGAAATCACCTCACACCCTATAGGATAGCTACTATTTTTAAAAAGGGGGAAATAAGTGCTGGTAGAAATTAGAAAATCAGAACTCTTGTGCACTACTGGTGGGAATGTAAAATGATACAGCCACTATGGGAAACAGTGTGAAGATTCCTCAAAAAATTAAAAATAGATATACCATGTAATCTAGGAATCTCAGTCGTTGGCATATATCCAAAAAGATTGAAAACAGGATCTCGAAGAGATAGTTGCACATCCATGTTCACTGCATTGTTAACTATAACTAAGAGGTGGAAGCAACACAAATGTCCATTCAATGGATAAATGGACAAAGAAAATGTGGTAAAAAAAAAACAAAACTCAGGCACAGTCCAATTCTGACTATTCATACCACATGACATGGGGCTCAACGGGAACAGAAGCTGAACTGCTCTGAAGATGGAGGGGAGATGAGAGTCTGGAGATGGGAATTGAGCAACTCTTTCAATGCTATCATGTTGAGTATGATTCTGTCTAATGAGAGAAATCTGTTCCCAGTGGAGACGTCAAGTAAAGAGTTTTACAGCATTCTCAAGTAAAAACAAAACAAGCACCCAGAGAAGCCATACTAAGTTTATAGGTAAAGTAGGCAGCATTACCTACCATGCACTGAGTGAAGGCAACATTTTGTTTCTCTAGTTGATAAAATTGCAGAGAAAGTAAAAGTCAAACAAGAAAGCAATCAAACTGGGTTTTGGGGACTAAATATAAGGAGCCAACTGCTCAGCCCAGCCTAGCAGAGGACCAGGAGAAAGTGATCCACAGGCCTAGGGCTATGCAAAGCAGAAATCAGGCACTCAAAAGTACTGCTGAGGTCCCCCTACCTGGGGGAAGATTTTCAATAGTTTTCCTTTAAAAGGGAAAGAACAAACATTTGCATTAGAATCTCATATATGGTGTTTCTGGTTTGCTGTGTTAACATTTTTTTGCCTAAGTCTAGTACAATTGTAGGTAATTCTCACTTCTTAAGAGGAACTTGATTATTTTTAAAGAAACTTTTATTTTTTGTTTTGTAAAGTATTAGAAAAATTCATTGGTCAAGACAAGTGAATATTATTAAGTATGACTTGGTTATCACATATAGGGAGTGGTGTTCCTTTATTTATTACAGAATCTGAATTTATGTTTTCCACGTATGTTTCATTTCCATCTGTTTGAAACTATTTAACATCTCCCTCCATATGTAAGTGCTATTTGTATCAAAGTGCATACCAAAGACTTTGGGGAAAAAATTTATTTAAAATAATAAATATATTCTCTCAGAAAAAAGAAAATGTAGAGCATACATACAATGGAATATTATTCAGCCTTAAAAAAGAAATAAATCCTGTCATATGATACAACATAGATAAACCTTGAGGGCATTATGCTAAGTGGAATAAGCCAGTCGCAAAAATACAAACACCAAATCCTTCCACTCAGGTGAGGTATCGAAAGAAGTCAAACTCATAGAAACAGAAAGTACAATGTGGTTACCAGATGCTGGCAGGGAGGGGGAAATGGGGGTTGTTGTTTATGGGCACAGAGTTTCAGTTTTGCAAGATGAAGAGGTTCTAGAGATCTGATACATAACAATGTACATATAGTTAACATGACTGTACTGGGCACTTAAAAATGGTACAAATGCTAAATTTTGTGGTATATGTATTTTATCACAATTTAAAAAACATATCAATTGGTAACAGAAAGAAAGAGAGAGGGAGAGGGAGAGAAAGAAAGGAAGGAAAGAAGGAAGGAAGGAAGAGAGGGAGGAAGGGGGCTCCATAGTGTTTACAGAGTCACCGTAAAATATAACAACACTGAAAAGATAAAATAAATGGATTGTAAGGATTATAACTGATGAATACTAAGCAAATTTTAAAAGCCAGATGTGTTTATAAAAATATATTAGACAAAATAGACTTAAGGAAAAATGTATCAGCAGAGAAAGTGATAGTCACTTAAAAATAACATTTCAAATCACCAGAAAGACAGATGAGTTCTAATCTTGTTTCACCTAACAACAGACCTCAAATTATTTAAAGCAAGACATCACAGAACTATAAGAACTAGACTAATTTACATAGTGAGAGATTGTAACAATTTTCTTAATAATGATAAATCATATAGTCAAAAAATCAGTAAAATTATGAAAGCTTGAACCACAAAATTAACAAGGTTAACTTAAAGAAGCACATAGAACACAGAACCCAAAATTATATACTTTCTTTTAAAACACACATAAAGTATTTAAGAATACTGGTTAAAGTTGTATTATATAAACCACTACTCTAAGAATTCCTCAGTCTTGGCATTATTGACATTTTTGTCTGGATAATTCTTTGTTGTGCATTGTAAGATATTTATCAGCATTCCTGACCTCTACCCCACTAGATGCCAGTAGCACTCCCTTTGCCCACCTCTCCCCACCCACCTCTCTCTGCTGTGAAAACCATCAGTTTCCACTGTATTAAAGACTTAAATGTATAAAGGAAAAATCAAAATTTTTTAAAAAACTAAAGAATAATTTTGTGCTCTTAGGGTAGGGAAAATTTCTTATGCAAGACACAAAAAGAGAAGTCTATAAAGAAAAGAATAAGAATTAGACTACATTCAAATTAAGAATGTCTGCTCATCAAAAACTATCCCAAAGAAAATACAAGCCACAGAGTGGGGGAAATAAATTTTCAACAAATATAACTGCCAAAGAATTAGTATTCAGAATACATAAATAAATTCTATGCATCAAAAATAAAAACATAAATGGTGCAATTCTTAATGGGCAAAGGTGTAGACATTTGACAGAAGGAAATCCAAAAGGCCAAAAAGCATATGAGAAAATTCTCAAACTTTGTAATAAGGAAATGTAAATTAAAACTGCAATTAGTTTCCATTTCATACCCACCTGGATGCCAAATTTCAAAAGTTTCAGATTATCAGGTATTATGACAGATATAGAACAATTTTTGAAATGTAAATTGATATAATAATTTGGAAAACAATTGACCTTATCTAATCAATTTGAAGATGTGTACACCCTACAATTATGCAAGTCTGCTCCTAGGTATATACCCTAGTGTCTAAGTCTGCTCAGGCTGCCATAAAAAATATCATAGACTGGGTGGCTCAAACAACAGAAAATTTGTTTCTCACAGTTCTGAAGGCTAGGAAGTGCAAGATCAAGATGATTGGTCTCTAGCGAGAGCACCCTTCCTAGCTTGCAGACAGCTGCCTCCTTCCTGTGTTCCTACATGGCCTTCCTTTCTCTTCCTCTTCTTATAAATTGACCAGTCCTATCAGATTAAGACCACACCTTAATGACTTCATTTAATCTTAATTATCTACTAAATTCTCTATCTCCAAATATTGTCACATTGGGTGTTTAGACTTTGACATGTGAATTTGAATTTGGGGGACACAATTCAGTCCATAATAACCTAGAGAATGTTTTGCATACGTCCACCAGTTAACATGTACAAGAATATTCACAGCTAACACAACTGCCTGGTGAAACCCCAGCTGAACTAATCTGTTAATCATCAGACACATAAAAAAGCTGCTGTAAAACATACAACCCAGCTGAGCTGACCCAGACCAGAAGTACCATCCCAGCCTTCCCATAAAAGCACAAAATAAATGAACTAGTGAGTTTTTCTTTTTTTTAAACCACAAAGTTCTGGGTTGTATTGTTATGCAGAAAAAGTTAACTATAATAATAGACAAGATATTCTAAATGTCTCTGAATTTACACAGACTTCAAATCTATCCAACTTGAATCTAATGAACATATGCTTGTTACATGCATGTGTGCCATTTTCTGGGATTATATAGGACAACCCCCATTCTCTAGCTGATGAGATGAAAAAATGAGATAAAACCCATTCAAAATTTAAACTTCCCAAGGTAAAAATAGTAGTTCAAGGCAATAATTTTAATAGATTTCACAAGACATTGAATTGGTAGCTAAATAGTATACAAAATTAATGATAAGAAAAGCATTTAGGCTCAAATTATTAGGAAATTATTAAAGAAAAGGTATAATGCAATATTTAATTCATTTATTCCTTAATATTTCATTCATTCAAAATTTGTTTTGTCATTCAGGTGGAGATTAATCTGTATCTTGAACAAAGCAAATTTCAATTTGAGGATTGTTTATGTTAAGCATCGTGTTAAGAGATGATTAAGAAATGATTGAGACCCATTCCCTGTCATTAATGAAGACAGATAAAGCATAATAAATAATAAAATAGAGATATACACAGGATAATGTGATAGCATAGACATGAGATAGTTTGCTCTTTTGTGGGTTTGGAGAATCTTTCTTGGAGAGTTATCCTGAAAGGGGAGAAAGAGTTAGCTAAGCAAATAAATTCTGGAAGAGATACTCATAAGCAAAAGCCAGATATGTGAAATAACACGGTATATACATATTACTTGTAGTAGGCCAATTATCATTCAATGAATACTGTGTACCTTCTATATGTAATCACTATACTGGACAGAGAATACAATAAGGAATAAAATAGAAATGTGCTAAAAGAACTTATTACCAGTAGATACAGTCACACAAGAAAAAAGTTAACAATCCAAAGGAAAATTAAAAGTTATGAAAAACACTATCAAGAAAGAGAACAGAGTGCTGTTAAAAGTTTAATAAGAAGCAATAGAAGTATTTTTACCACAGGAATAGCATGATTTAATTTACAAATTCAGCACTTTAGACTTTCTAAAATAAAAATCACACATGAGGGGCTTCCCTGGTGGTGCAGTGGTTGAAAGTCCGCCTGCCGATGCAGGGGACATGGGTTTGTGCCCCGGTCCGGGAAGATCCCACATGCCACAGAGCGGCTAGGCCCTGAGCCATGGCCACTGAGCCTGCGCGTCCGGAGCCTGTGCTCCACAACGGGAGAGGCCACAACAGTGAGAGGTCCGCGTACCGGAAAAGAAAAAAAAAAAAAAAAATCGCACATGAGAGTATTCAAATACAAAACAGAAAAGGAAAAGAAGGTTTTTAGGTCAGGCTCAGTACTATCTTGGACTTCATTCTGTCAGTTCTGAATGGTCAGTTTCACTGTAATCCTCAGACCCTTCCAATTACCAGATGCCTTGGTAATGTCATCACCAACTTTTTTTGGAGACAGACCCAGGGGGCCGATCTTGGGGGCCAGGGCAGACGTGGCCCCATTGAAGAGTTTGAAGTATATGGACTGCATGGCCAGATTTATATGGAAGATATATTCAAGTTCCAGTGTGGATCCAAATATAGTGTAGATGGATGAAGGGCAAGATTGGGAAAGGCAGTCAGCTAGGGGACTCTTGCAACATCCAAGCAAGAAAAGGTGAAGACTTGACAATCATAAATTTCCTTTTGCACCAGAAGGAGTGTCATTAGAGAATATAGATCAAGTACATGAGGAGTGGGGTCTAGCATTAGAGGAAGATTTAGAATAATCACTGAAGGAAGACAAGATGGAGCTGATCCAGGGCACATCAAAGGATTGTTGAATGGCCCTCTGTTGGTACAGCAGATGATACATTTTCATAGTTGTATAGCAGACCTCTGATGATTTGTCTGTCTAGCACTTCTCAACCTTTCTTCTGGAAAAGTGTCCCCCATCTAGAAAACTCCACAGCCTCCACGTTCAGCATATCCCTCAAGTGTGAGCTTCAGTGCTCTTAAATTACTCTGTCTCTTTGGCTACAGTGAGTGAACTGTGAGTGAATATTTGTCTCAATCCCAAGACCTGTACAATCAGTGATAATTAACGTATCCAGAACCAGGCACAAGTCAAAGTTTTTTATATTAACTTATTTAATCATCATAAAAATGCAATGAAGTAGGTACAATTATTATCTCCTTTTTTCAGGCAAGGAAATTGAGGCACAAGATGGAAACTTGTCCTAGGTCACACACAGGTCAGGTTTTGAATTCTAGGTGTGTTACTTCACATCCCATACATTCTTAACCACTATCTAATACTGCCCTTGACAAGTTTCTTCTCCCAGAAATATATATCTGCCCCAAGGTGATTCAATCAAAGCTCTGTCTTGGATTTCTGAACTTAGGGATCAGGAAAGCTAAACTCAATCCATCTCTGGTGGTAGAGTTAGAAGCACCGGGCATGGTTGCCACTAGGTACCATGAATGCAGCTGTGTGGGAAGAAGCCAGACTGAGAAACTGAGGAAGGCATCTAGAAAAATGTGTCTTTAGGGATCAGAAATGATATGAGGTAAGGTTTGAATCCCTGGCTGTAGTCATCTCTGAGATCAACTGGAGACCTGACCAACCTATTAACATGATGACATGAGCTCATTCAGCACCCTTTCTGGATAAAGTAGCTTAAATTTAAAGCTGGCAACTGAGTCATGAGTAATTAAGAATACTAATCTGCATAGCTGTGGAAGCATCTTTAGCAATGCTCCGTCATCCAGAGGGACAGCAGACTGCTGTGTGAGTCCTGGCCAGGGATTCACCAGGCCGTTATGTTAGGAAGCCAGAGATGCAAATAAGTTGAGCGTGTGAAAGATAATCAGGTGGGAAAATAAGAGATTCAGAAGGGAGTATATCATAGTGGGGTAGACTGGGCAAGTAATTTAACCTCTCAAGCCTCAGTTTCCTTATATTTGTTTTGGGATAATAGTAATTGCCTACCTTTCTCATGTGCTGTGAGGATTAAATGAGATTTATATAAAATATTTAACACAGTGCCAGGCTATAGTAATCTCTCCATAAATGTTATTATTTTAGTTGAGCTATGTACCCAGTGCTATGGGAGCATAGATCCTCGGAGAAGGGGTTGCTTGAGGTGATATTGAAGGACAAATGAGGTCGGGTAGGTAAAAGGAGGCAGATATTCCCTACTTCTATGTTCCATGCCCGTCTGTTCAGCCCCTAATTTACAATACAGGTGATACTAGCCTCTCCTATACACATTCCATAGGGGCTAAAGTCATACTCCAGAAAATGTAAATAGATGGCTTCAGTGATAAACTCTAAGTAACATGCAAAGCCAATAAAGACCAAAACTTAAATCCAAATTGCTGCTCTGAATTTAAATTTTCAGTTTTTTTCTTTGCAACCAAAATGCATAATTCTTAAAGCACTAGTATACATGTAATCGCTTCATCACTGATGAAATCTCTCCTACCTGTACCAAAAGTGATTTCAGCTTGTACTTTTGCAATGAATGATGAAGAAACTTCCAGATGGAGAGGTTTAATTTGTGAGATTTTCCCTAGTCTATTCACATTGGCTTTAACTTCCATTTTAAATTACAGAGAGAATTCCCAAAATTTCCCCAAGAGATCCAGTGAAACAGCTAATCTCTTTCTAGGAGCATGCTAACAAAAGCAATTTCTTACTGAGCTATATGCTACCCAGTGGGACTGATAATGAATCTGCATTATGGTAACCTTTATAAGAAGGGAATATAAGAAGACCTTTTGGGGAGGTGTATTTATTAGGTGGGGAATGTGTCTTTCCGCATGTGGATTCTTCTGTTTAGATCCACTATTCACTCAACTACGCCAAGAAAGACCTTCTGTCTTTCTGCTTTCAGCAACTCTTCTGAATTTATAGTACCCATCCTATTACATACCACGATGTCAGTAAATATCAAACACCAATGTGCTGTACAGCTTTCTTAGTGTTCAATTTCTCTCATTTAGAAAATGCACTAGATTTGCATAGCTGATTGCAGGCTTTATACTCATTTCCCTCTAAGATTTATAGAGTTCAAACTTGTTAACACAGAATACTGTGTTTGTTTGTTTGTTTATAAATTGGAGAGGGAAAAAACAACTTGTATGTCGTCAACCAAGTATAGAGAAGCGGCATTTACTGGGAGTCTCCTACAGAGGGCACCTTCACCTTATTGGAAACCCAACTGCAAGAGAAACTCAATGGTTACCAGAGAAATAACAAAATCTTAAAGTCAGAAGCACTCCCTTGTTTGTGCTAACCAGTTTTCTTCTCTATAGTATCTTTGTTACCTTATCTTTAATGGAAAAGAACTGGCACCCTGTATAATCATTTATAGATATGGGCCTGTAACACTAACTTATTATTATGTTCAGCTTGCCTGTGGGAGAGCTGGAGATAGCTGTTCATATTACCTCAGAGGCAACAGATCAATGAAAGGAAGGGAAGGACAAGTTTTGAGCTGCCTTTTTGCAAAAATGTCCTTTATACAACAGAAGATATTTTTAAAGCATTATATCAGAAAACAAAGGCTGATAATAAAGTGTTTACAAAACAAACTTTTGCCGTGTTATTATGATTGTTAAGTGCTTTTAGACTGAAATTACTTAAATGGAAACGAAAAGTAAATAACTTTTGGATACCAAAAGTACAATGAGTTATAGGCTATAAATCTAAAGAAGTAATTGCTATTTTGAAAACTCTGAAAATAGGCATGTGGGAGTATGTGTGTGTGCTGCAAAGAAATTCCTTGAAACTGTTTCTGTGTATCTAAACAACTGTGAAAAGATATTTTATTGATCATGTTATAATAAGAGATTATCAAACTATAAAAATATAAGTACCTTTTTAGAGAAAATATGATTTTTAAAAATGATCAGAGTAAGTGCCTTTCACATCTGGAGGACTTCAAATACAGCATTACTTTGTTGTTGATTTTGAATATCTTATGTCTCATGATGGCTACATAAATCCAGTATGTATAAACATCACTTTGTATATTTACCTTTGACAGTTCCTGATTGGGAGGCTTCTTTTGGGTATTCAATAAGTGGTAGTCAGATTTATGAGGATATTTGGCTAAGAAAACTTATCAAGAAACTGATGATGATTATTCCTAAATATTAAGATTAAAAGCAACATTGAAGACATGAGTTTATTTCTTTACATTTGTATATAAAATGCTGTTTGTTTAGTTACTGAATGCACCATCTGATACCTATTATATTTACAATAAAGCTTATCAATTATAATTATTAATTCCGTGTTTTCGTATTCTGTGCCTAGAAGTAATTAAACTTCCAAATGCTATTCTTGGCATATAGTATTTAGGAACATTTTAGTTTTCCTTTAACTTAAGCTTGAAATAGATTATAAATAAGTGTAAATGAGTTTTAGCGATTAAAATTAATTTGATCTTATGTCTTTTTAATGCTTTATCTGGTCAAGATCCAAAGCTTTCTGTTAGGATCAAAATTCAGACTATTGGAAATTTTAATTTTTCTTTAGTAATAATTATCATTAATTTGTCAATCAAATCACTTACATAAAAGTATAACAAAGAATAGCCTGGAAAGTATGTACTTAAATGTATGCACACACTCTTATCAATGTGTTTCAAAAATCGGTTAAATTAGTTTCTGTGGGAAAAAGACCCATCTTCTTGTTCAGCAGAGTTGGTGGCCTTGTTCTAGAAAATACCTAGAGTAAGGCCCTAATCACCTGTCCAGGCGTTCCTGCCACGTTGTTGACACTTCCTGGTGTTCAGTGGTGTCTCCCATTCTGTTGCATTCCAGAGCTCAAGGCGCTTCTTTGAAGATACAAGGCCATTCAAGTCTTCTTGACTTTGCAGTTTCACTCTAAAGGGAGAGTAAATGAAAAAGCCACGCAGTTCAGACAATTTAAATGGGGCAGCCGGAGGGCATGGTATTGCTCTATTGGGAATTGCTTGTGAGTGATCCCTGAATCATCTCTTGGAAAAGAAGTAGAGAGTGAACTTTCTGAAACCAGGCTGAAAAAAGGATAGGAGAAAGAGGCTGTCTAGTCCTCTGTGGAAAAGCAAACCAAGGCTAGTAAGGCACTACAGATAAGCAATGTGTTTACGTGATCGACTGCAGGTTTGATGCCTGATTTTGCAAAACACTTCAACAGGTGACTTTTACTGGTGGATACTGCCATGTTCTAACCTAAGGAAACCAGGGGTAGTCACAAAAGCCAAGGAACCCCAGGGGTTTTTACAGTTTGACTAACTTTCTAACGTCACAAACTGGTTAAGTATTTCTCAAGATCTCAAAATCTTGTTCCTGAAATAACAGTATTTCCCCAATTCTTTTTTAGAATTCTCCCTTCTACTCATGAAGCATTGTAGTACATAAGCACATACATCTAAGCAGTCACTGAGAACACATCTAGTGGCTCTAGTAGACCTTACAGAAATGCATTATACAGGGGTAGAAACAGGCAGAGAAGCATGAGTCTAGACCCACAGTCTATTATCTTCTCAGTTCCCTTACATATGAAATGAAAAAAAATATTTTCCTTTGCTGATGTCAGAATAGTCTCCTTCAAGGATAGCTAGGGGGAAGAAAATCAATGAGGACTTGAATCTAAGACCTGTCTTAGGCCTCAACTCCTGTGAGTATAAAGAGAAGTTCTCATATTTTGCTAATTGTTAATTTCCTCTTTTGCAAGATCAGAGATGAGTGCAACGGACTGGGAATGTTCTGAGCTTGCCTCTGAGCTCTGAGGGGAAGAGCAGAGAACCATTTGTGATTTCAAGCATGGTCATTGGAAGGGGAAATGGCAAATGAAATCTGCAATCCAAGGATTAGATGATCTGCGGACACCCCTAATGTGAAATTTCAATGATGTTATGGTCAAAAGACTCAACTGAGATAATCTATATGAAATTCTGATCAGGATGAATATCTTTTTCTTCTTTACATCCTCAGCAACCAGTATACAATCAGTACACAAATAAATGAGCTTTGTTATGAACATTGAAGTGATGGCAGTGTTAAAACAAAACCATACAAATCCTTGCATACACCCTCTGCTTACTCACATTTGGGAAGTAGAGCTTCTTTCACACACAAACTTAAATACCTTTCCTCATCATCTGTAGCAGCACTTCAGAGTATACTTTCACTTATATTTTCAGCCTTGATGAAGACTCCTCAATGGCTCCTTGAGTGACTAACAAGATTCTTTCTTTATGGGTCCCAGATACAAGCCTTTGTTATAGGACTAAAATTCTCTTTTCCAGCTCTCTGAAACCCAATTTATTTGCATCTCGAGATTTTTGCCTTGAGAATTTTCCTAAATTAGCTATATATTAGAACAAAAATGAGCATAACTAAAATGTTGTTAGTCTTCAATATCCTGGTCTGAATCAAATGATATATTATTTGGGGAATGAGCAGTTTATACAATTTGGAGACAAAGGAAATGGGTGGAATAATATAGAAGCAGTTTTAATTATCCAGCTAACTTTTACTGAGCACCCAGCAAGTGCTAAGCATTATATTCTCTATCTGAAAGGAATGGAAATGACTTGAGACCACCTGAAGAGAAACATATCAACAAGTGTAAAAGCCTAAGATAATTGCCTTACCCACTGGAATGTATGGTGACAGTTATTATCTGCAAAGATTCCTGGATGTGCTGAATGTTGTGCCAATCAATAAATTATAAAATCTGATTTATACAGGAAATAGTTGTTTTCTTTAGTTCTTTTTTTAATTACACAAGTGGGGCTATGCTGGACATGTGAATGAACTGAACTCTGGTTCAAAAACTAAAATGACTTTGCAACACATGGGGAAAGCATGAGGCTGAGGATGGCAGTAGTGCAACCCCTTCCCTGAGTACACTCAGAGTCTGTACTTTGATTATGTTAAACAAGAATAAAGAGGCCTGTGAAGAATTCTCAGAAAGTAGTTTCTTATATAACACCCTGCTAGTATCCCACAGTCCTCTCCTGAAAACTGGTGGAGTGAGGGGTTGATCTGGGATAATCTACTCAAGTAAAAAATTAATAACAACAACTTGGAACTTGGCGAAGACATTATCAGTAGAGCGTTATATTACTCTCTGTACTGGTAATTTTTTAAACGGTTAATTTCTAATTAATTTCTAAATCTTATTTTTACTAGTTGAAGTATAGTTAATTTACAGCGTGTGATAGTTTCAAGTGTACAGCAAAGTGATTCAGTTATACATACATGTATATATATATGTGTGTGTGCTTTTTCAGATTATTTTCCGTTATAGGTTATTACAAGATATTGAGTGTACTTCTCTGTGCTATACAGTAAGTCCTTGTTGGGTACCTATTTTATATATAGTAGTGTGTGTGTGTTAATCCCAAACTCCTAATTTATCTCTCCCCCCGCACCCCAACTCACATCTCCTTTGGTAACCATAAGTTTGTTTTCTATGTCTGTAAGTCTATTTCTGTTTTGTAAATAAGTTCATTTGTGCTATTTTTTTAGATGGCCTGGTACATTCTCAGAGCAGTTGTGTTCATCATTTTCCATTCCGTTGTTCAAAAATGCATCTCCGTCTCAGGATTTAACCTTTGCTAAAGCATAGGTCTGAGACAATCACAACAAAATACCTTCCCCTTAAAAACTAGGACTTCAGAGCCCTGTTAAATCAAAAGAAAAATTCTTTCTCTCCTCCCCAGTCTCACAGCCTTCAGGATTTTAAATGGTAATGACCAGTTCATTTGAGAAAATGGCATTTTAGTGCTTCCCCTCACGAGCTCTTAAGGCATATAAGGTGTCTCTTTCCCAGGGATGTGCACCACCTTTTGTTTTCTGGCATTACTGGAACTGACCTGGCATGGATCACTGGGTGAGCAGGCAATCTTAAACACTTCTCATATAAATTACTGGTTCCTTTCTAAGTGCAATTGCTCACAGGGTAATACACCATTTCACAACTCTGATAGCAAAGTCTTTTCATTCTACTGGGTTCCACACACCCCCAGGAAATGAACAGAGAAAAAGACTGATGGCCGTGTGAACCTCAGAAATGTACAGCCTGGTTCAACCTCGAGTATGTACATCGTGAGCACTTTGGTATCTTTCAACTCTATTCCCTTCTGTGACTCGTCTCAAATCCTCTTTTCCTGCTTTAAAACCCATCAACAAAAACAAAAATATCAATATGACACACCTATGTGAACGCTATAAAAAGCAAAGCAGTAACGAATACTATTTTTCAAAGTAAATTCTATTTTTCCAATTTTTCAGAAAATAAAATAACGCTCACATTTTATGCTCTACATTTATTAGGTAGAAATGACCCATCTAGCTTCCATGCAAAAGAGGCTTACCATTAATTGAGCACTCCAAGATTCACTGGTTGCTCATCATTGCCACATTTTCCAAACCAATGTCTTTTTCCCATGAACTCTAATGACAAGGTGTGTTTTTACTGACAGTTGACTTGGATCAGAGCTTGCAGGATTGTATTTCAGGTTGTGACTCTGTAAAACCCTGTAACTTTCTTTGAAGTTAAACAGTGTCAGTCTGTTTCCATGTCTGAATAACTCTTAGAAGAGCCTGCCTGACCCAAGTCAACTCACTGAAACACACTATTTCCCCATAATTGATGTTCCAAATGAATGTCCTTTCATAATAAAATGTGCTGGAAAACAAAAGAGCTTTGCATCCGGCACAAGTTGCATCATAATTAAATTTTATTTTATCCCATCGAGGCATGCTAAATGTTGAGCAAAATATAATTTTAAGTAATTTGTTTGTATTCTTATCTGTAGGAGTTGGAAATTAACAGCATTGCTAGTTCGCGTTTACTGTTAAGCCTGGAGAGCGGAGAGATTGCTTTGCAAACATTACAGTTATTATGTCTGCAGTTGGTACTCTTTGTATAAATTATTGATCAGCCAGCTTATTTTTCTTTCTGCTTAATGGATATTATAGCATAGTTGTTTACAACGCTATAGTTAAGGTTGTGTCAGCACTTCCATTATAATAAACCCCCTCTGTTACAGGGGGTTTATAACTTGTTGTAAAAATTTGCTCTGGGCTGAAACTTGACATACAAGATCTGGAGCTGGAAGGTGGCAATTGTTATTCTTTCAACTTAAAAAAAAAAACATCTCTTTGTTCTGAAGGGCAATAAATAAATAAACAGTTTATTCTTTTTTAACAATCCTTGAAATTTCTGACTTCAAATAGAACAATTTTTATAGGCTATTTGTTGGACAATGACCTCTTCTTTTATTTAATAAAGCAAAGAGAAAGAAAAAGGACCAAGATAATAAGTTAAAACAAAAACAGAAAAGCAGACAGTGAATCAGTAGAAACTTTTATAATTAAGTTTAATACATTTCTCCTAACATTGCAAAATCACACCATAATTTATGTTTTAAATTAAACATGCATTTACACTATGTAAGACTTCTTTCCACCCCCGTTCCCAACTATGTATCCCTCGAGCAATTCATACATCTTAATACTGATATTCTTTAGAGAAAAATGAGCTTTTGGTTATTTAAAAAGAAAGGAGTATGACAATTAGAAAATGCCATATATGAAAAGGTGCAATTGAAGGTACAATAGTTCCTAGAAAACTAGGGATTTAAATATCCACCTGACTTTTTGACCTTTAATCCAGTCTGCCATCCCTCTTACCATTTAAGAGATGAAGGGAATTAATCTCAATTTATATCATTATTTTTGCTGCTTTCTTTTATGATCCAACTCTAAAATGATCTCGCTGTGGCTTGTTTGTTTGCTTTTTTTATCACATATTTGCCTGTGCAATTCTTAATACCAACCCCCAGATGGAATTAGGACACTTAACACTGGAAGTAAGTAGTGATGGGAAAGTATAACCAAATTATCATGGAGAGTTGACTACTTGTCGTAGAAATGATGCCGTTTGGAGTAAGGAAAACCATTCCATGATGATTTTTTTTCTTTGTAACTGTTCTCCTCTTTGCTCCTCTAACTATTCTCCTTTCTCTCCCCCGACATGGGTTTAGAGATTTCTTACAATATGCTCCATAAGCAGCAAAGTATTTTCGGCCAACATGTCACCTTCATTTTGAACCAGGAGAAAACGGGGTGAGGATAGAAGATTAGGGAGGGAGGAAGAATAATGCCAAATTGTGCCATTTGGTTCTGACATCTATGTAAATGTGAACATGAATAGGTAATTACTACATGTGTTCAGTAAGCATACATATATGGTCCATGCATTCCCATGCTGGAAAACAAGTCAGAGTTACTTATGACCATTTTGATCATTCCTTTATTAAGAACGGCAATTTGTAATAAAAAGTTTGAGCGCTTCAAGTTATAGTGTGTTCAGCTCCCCACCTTCTGTCCTTTGGGTAATTTATCACCAAGCGCTCTGCACCTGATTAGAGAATGTATCCTTGAGATAAACGTCTTATTCCTTGTTTGAGGAGGGACAGGAACTGGAAAAGAGGGAGACTGTAGAAATGAGACACTAAGTCAAAAGTTGGAACCCCAGGTGGGGGGAGCAGAGACAGAAAGTGTAAAGGTACGGAAGTCTTTGCTTAAGGTAGTTAGGGTTTATCTGCTGAGCTGATTGGTGAGGTCGTGTGTCTGAGTTAAAAAGGCTTGAGAGAGTTACTTGGCATAATTTCTCCATCTTCAATGATTTACTACTGAAGTGCAAGCATCAATTTTGGACTCTCTCCTGAGAAACGTTTAACAAAGTCAGTCAACTACTGGTATCCTGTTATCTTTCTAGATTTACCTAACTTGGAGAGCTCCTTTGTAAACCTCTGCCTGAAGTTTGTCTTTTTTTTTTTTTTTTCTGTTAAGGAAACAGGTCCATTAGTAAATACACAGATGTAAAAATCATCTTCCTCTTTACTTCGCCGTTGTGATATATCTTAGAATTGTTCAGAAGTGCACCCTATTGTGAAAGCTATTTGTGCCGGGTGTGCTAATGCACTCTTTGATTGAGTGAATTAGCAGTCATAACAATCTGGCAGTCTGGCCATAGAAGTGTGCTCAAGTTGATTTGTATTATGGCTGGACTGGAAAATCTAGTGTTAGTTGTTTTTTGCCCTGGGGCATTGTTTGTACCAAACTCCACTTTTCATTTAATTTTCCAATATATTTTGAAAGATTGAAATGCTTGTGATCAACATTTGATCCACTTGCATTATTTAAAAAAGAATTCTGAAAGTAATTTCAGATTCCAAAAAACCTTGCTTTCAATTAGAGTAAACATAATTAGAGTGACGTCGTGCTCGGAATGGTAAGTCTCCCTTTGAATCTATTAAGCATGTTATCTCCTTGTCCTGTCACTGAAAGGAATTCAGTATATATCTGAGGTATACATCTGTATTTTTCTGTTCATGCTTCTAATAGAACTTGGGGAAAAATTAAAAGAATAAAATTGCACGGAACCTTTTCTTGTTGTCCTTTCTGCATATTCCCAAATTGTTTCTGCTTCATTTAGTGATGCTATAAAAAGAGGATACTCAAAGCTTTCAGGAAATTTTGAGATATTCAAGAAACATTCAGATATGTATTGCCTTTAAGTTATTAGAACATTTTAGTTTTTTTAATATTCTATGAAATCCACATTTTCAATCTTAATTATATCAATTGCTATATTGAAACCGTAAAAATTTAAAGACATGACTTATCCTAGCTTTGTCAATATTTGTATCTTTCTTACAATCCTCTGCTTTGCAGTCATTTACCAGAATTATAATGCAGCATGAATATAACTTTAAAATGACTATTGATTACAGAGAAAGCTTTGTGAAATCATTTAGTCAGTTTCCCCACTTGAGAAATCAGTGAATAAAATAGGTCAATAGATAAGGATGGAATGGATGTAATACAGTGCTATGCCTCCCTGGGTTATAAAAAGGGTCAAAAATGAATCCCCATAGAATTCATGGTTTTATACTCGTAAAATAAAATGATACTTACCAAATCCCAACTCTAAGTCCACCTTTCTACAGATTTATTCTTCGTTTTTAAAGCACAGGTTTTGAAAGTATATTTTTATGTTTCCCTGTTTCAACAGAAACATTTCCTTGTCACTGTTCCTTTTAACCAAATAGGATGCCCTCATCTTCAGGCTAAAGTGCCTGTTGTTATCCAGGTATTCACCGGGACTTTTGCTGCAACAGCTAGTCTGTATTTTCTCAGTCTCCTGCGACCTTACAGCTCTTCTCAAAACTGCATTTCCTACTGAACTGAACTCTGTCTCCTGTGCCGATTTTTGTTAAGTAATAGATGGTGAGCCCTGAGACCACTCTCTCTATTAGTTCCATTCACAGGGATGTCTTCGGGGGCACGGAAGGAGGGGGAAGGGGAAGGGAGGGGCCAGGAGGGGGCAGAGGGAGGGAAGAAAATACCCTCCCTGAACTGGTACAAGCTCAGCTTCAAACGATATCCTAGGAAAGAAATTAAAGACTTCTTAATTAGTGCAGCAATTAAGCTTTCTTGGTAGCATTTTAATCAGTATAGGCCCTATCAAAGGACAAACAGAACAATTTGCAGGTCTTTGAATTTTAAACAGTCTTATTGATTTTAGCACAATACGTCTTCACAACACACAGGGAGAATTTTCTAATATCAGTTACAGTACTCTGAGTTATGCTTATGCAAATTGAGTGCAGGTTGGAGAGGAGGAGATGGAAGGAGAGGACCTGAACCAAACAGAGATGTAAAACAATAAACAACTAAGACAAAAGCTTGGAAACCTAAAGATGTGATAGGAAGAGTGGGAATTTGAAATCTGTGCAGTTGATTTATCTGCTGTTATGAAATACCATTTGCCTTAATCTCTGGTAATATTTCTCAAAAAAAATAAATAAAAAGAAGAAATGAAATTTGAATTTTTCCAGGCTTTTCTTTCCTACATATTTTAATTTCCATTATGTGCCTTTTCTAATCCTATTGTTTGATCACCGGGGTAAGTGGTAGTTCCTAGAAAACGGTTTAGAGACCTGAGATGGGGGGTGAGGGGAAGGAAGCTCCCATTCAGTTAGGGGCAGGTGCCCCAAGCCCTGCCTCTGAATGGAGCACGTGCTGGGAGACCCAGGGTTCCCTGCAGAAAATTTGGACTTTGCTTTGATGCTGGGTGGGATTATGGCTTGGTCAGCTATCATTACTTCCTGTCCGTGGCTTCGGAGTGTGGCAGGTATTAGGTGAGTGACAGTTTAAGGAAATATGAGAAACGAGAATGCTTAGAGCAGATTTGGGGCATTTAATTCTGATTTTTTCCATTTGTGGGTCTAGAATTTAAAACGAAGAAACTGGTTTAGCATTTTAAAAACTAGAGCAGAGTTTATTAAAGTTGTGCATGCAATTCCAAAATAAAATTAGTAGACATAAACACTTAAAGAAGTGTTCTGATGTATGTGATATATATCCAATCCCTATTTTTAACTGAAGTCAGATAAGAGGAGTGAAAATTAATATAAATTATTTCTGGATATATCAAACTACATTGGCTAACTAGGCAAAACAACTGTATACACTTTAGCTATCTTATAGAAGTGAATCTACTTTTTGGCAACAATCAATTTTCTGAATTCTTATGATGCAGGAAAGACTCCTGATATAACTGCTATGCCCCAAAAAGTTTAGTATAAACTTAGACTAATTAGTCAACAGTGCCATATTTCTCTATAAATATTTCCTGCACCTTTTGACACTAAACTTCAAAAAGGTTAAAGAATTAAAATGATAAAAAGAAACGTGATAATAATTTCAACACTACACTGTGAACCCGATGCTAATAGTTTATTTTTAAAATCTGTCAAATGTTAAAGCACTGTTTCTATCTTGTAAAGTTAATGAACATGTGCAGACAGGTTTAAAGCACAATTATTTAAGATTCCTAGAGATATAAACAGAGAACAGACTTGACCTATGCTCAAATCACAGGTTGGTCAAAAATCCTTGAATAAATAGTACTTTCATGCAACAAGTTAGAAAAGGGAAGAAAAGCAGAGATGAAGGCAAAGAGGAAGAGAGTCTAAACTCAGCCTAGTGTTTTTAAGCATAGCCTCCCTTTCTGCCTTTACAAGTCAACTAGCGAGCTTTGTTTTTGTTCTTTTCATTATTTACAAAACATATTTCTACAAACTGAGGACTTTCCCAAAATACAGTGATACTTTTCAAATACAATATATGTGTGTGTAGATATGTGTGTGTGTGTATATACACACACACACATATAGTTACTCACCTAACACATTAGCAACTAGCCTTGGGTTTTAAACGATATGAGGATGGTTGGCGTCTGTGCAAGACAGGTGAATTAATTATAGAGTGCTAGGTAAGAAAAATTAGTGTGTTGTTTCCCCCCCACTTTCTAAATCTTCAAGGGTGCCTTATCTCTTCGAATTCTCTAGGTATGATTGGCATTTCTGACCTGCCTTTGGGGCGAAAGTGAAGTTATTCTCAACCATCCACATAATGGCAAGCATTTCTTTCTTTCCACAATCTATTAGGAAATGAGGGATTGAATGCAGAGCATTCCATGATTCTTAAGCGATTTCAGACTGACTTTTTTCCCACAACTTGAAAACTCTCCTGGAATTTTTCACTATCTTTAAACAAATAAATAATTGAACCGACAGATAAAATAATCAGATGCAGAAAACATGCGCTTTGCTTCCACATGGATTTTCCTCAGAATAATTTCTTAATTATCATGAAGGGAGAGGATGTGTTTTCATTTATATCTCATTGCAAAAAACGAGCGGAGATAAATCCTAAATCCTTGAAGGAGAGCTCGGAGCGCTCTGGCTCCTCTTTAAGTTGGCAGACGATTGCTCAGAAGGTTTTGGAAAAAATTACGAGTCTTCGCGGAAGAAATGGAATATTAAGACATGCAGTCTAACGGTAGTAGAAGAGAAAGAAGTAGATGATCCCTCTTTCCGATCGCCACTTCTGTGTCCGGGCTTTTCCTCTCCGTCCCTCCCATAGTTTCTTACTTATCCTCCCCCTCCCCTCCTCCTTTTCTCGCTCCCTCGCTTTCCCTGGGTCTCGCGCTCTCGGAGTCTCTGCTCCGAGTTCCTGGTTGGATAATTTGGGTTAATACTAGTGAGTGAGGTTTTTGCGGCTTCAAAGGGTATTTCAAGTTTCCGGAGCTCCTCCCCTCTGCACCGTGTGACAACAACAACTCGTCCAGCCGGCAGCCTGCACTTTTCAGCTCATTTTCTCTCTGTCATTCCCCGCTCAATCTTTGATCAATGTACTTGCCAGGGAGAACCCAAGTCCTTCAAACCTCCTCCTTTTCACCTTCATCCTTAA
>NW_020174046.1:1297886-1330772 GCF_003031525.2 Neophocaena asiaeorientalis asiaeorientalis | reverse complement strand
CCAGCAGCAGCAGCAGCAGCAGTAGCAGCAGCAGCAGCAGCAGTAGCAGCAGCAGCAGCAGCAGCAGTAGCAGCAGCTGCGGGCCCCTCCCCGGGAAACCCGTGTACTCGACCCCGTCCCCAGTGGAAAACACCCCCCAGAATAATGAGTGCAAAATGGTGGATCTGAGGGGTGCCAAAGTGGCTTCCTTCACGGTGGAGGGCTGCGAGCTGATCTGCCTGCCCCAGGCTTTCGACCTGTTCCTGAAGCACTTGGTGGGGGGCTTACACACCGTCTACACCAAGCTGAAGCGGCTAGAGATCACGCCCGTGGTGTGCAATGTGGAACAGGTTCGCATCCTGAGGGGACTGGGCGCCATCCAGCCCGGAGTGAACCGCTGCAAACTCATCTCCAGGAAGGACTTCGAGACCCTCTACAATGACTGCACCAACGCAAGGTAAAGAGCGGGGGGCAGCCTCCGCCGCCCGGGGTCCCTTCCCACCGGTCTCCTCGCCCTTCCCTCGCTCCCTTCAGGGCGCCGCTCGCTCCGCGCGCCCGCGAGCCGCGCGCTCCGCCGAGCGCGGCCCTCTCCTCTCTTTCTTCGGGGCTCGCCGGCCGCTCCCGACCCTCGGAGAAGTTGGCACTTCACCCTGCCCAGACCGCGCTCTTCCGGCCGGGTCCACCCCTTGCGGGCCCGGGAGCGGGGTCGCAGCCGCTGTTGCACGCGAGAACCCCAAGCCTCCGGGCAGAGGGGGCGGGAAGGAGGAGGACGGTGCCTTTCCAGGGGCCACAGCGCCCTTCCTGGGCCGCGCCGGCGTCAGGGGACCCCTCTCAGCGCGGCCGCCCGTGTGCGCGCTCCCTCGGACCCGGGTTCCACCGCAAGGCGCGGGACACTGGCCTGGCTGCTCGGAGGCGCCAGGCAGCATCCCGGGGGCGGAGGGAGGTCGTGACCCTGCTCGGCAGGGTTCGAGGAGCGGGAAGACGCGCTCCGGGTGAGGGCCCCGCGAGGTAGCCTTGGGAGTGGGTCACTTGGAGGTCGGGAGGGGGACGGCCCCAGAGGCCGAGAGGCCGGCGCAATCCCGGGGGACCCAAAGCGAGTTCAGCTCCGAAGCCCCTAGGGCAAGCCCGCGGAGGGGAGGGATCTGTGTGTGCGCGCATCTGTGCGTGTGTCCGCGTGTGAGCGTGTGCGTGTGCAAAGAAGATGAAGGGGTACTTTTGCCCCGGGGCAGACGCGAGGGGACCGTCAGGGTCCCTTCCGTAGGGGGAGGTGACCGGGTGCCTGAGACTCTTGGAAGCTGAACCGGAGAGATGGGGAAGGAAGACCACAGCTTGCTCTCTCGCTCTCTCTCCAAACTGTTCTTTTTTTCTTTTCCTTTTTTATCCCTTTTCTTTTCTTTTCTTTTCTTTTCTTTTCTTTTCTTTTCTTTCTTTCTTTCTTTTTTTTTTTTTTTTTTTTTTTTTTTTTTTTTTTTGTTAAGGGTTAGTAGCTCACGCAATGAGCAGGTGCAGGCTTTGCCCTGGGATGCTCTGTGTACCTGAATACCGGTGCCATGGCTTCCCCAGCCCGGCAAAGCGCGGGAACTCTATAGAGGCCACGGGACCTGGAGCCAGGCCCGACCAGTTTTATGCTAATGAACGCTCACTGGGGGAGGATCCACTGAGAGGGGGCGGGAGTAGGGTAACTTGGCAGTTTCGGGGTAGAAGTGATCATTCCACCCGCTCTCACGGTTCCGTCTTGTTCTTATCGTTGGCTGCAGAGGGGAAAGTTCAGAGATACCGGGTAAAAGCGAGTAGGGAAAGTTGGAGTCTAGAAGTGAGCGCGTGGGAACTGCGCGCAAAATGTGTGCAGCGACTTCGGTACCCTCCAAATAAGTTTAAAGATCGGGAGAAGAAGCGGAGTTTTACTTCTTTTGGGTGTGTGCCCCTAGGAGAGCTAGGGAAACAGAGGCGGCAAGGAAAGAGGCGCAGGACTAGACCAGAAGGAAACCGGGGTAGAAAAGCCCCTAGCTATTTCTTCCTTGGGAGAAGACTTCTGGCTAGTGCCCCCGGAAGACTGGAAGACGAAAAAGACTCGAACCTCCAACCCTGTAAATGTCTTACCCTGACCTAGCCAGAAACTCTTTTCCGTGTTTATTTGCCATTCTTTGCATCGGGCCATGGGTGTATATCTGGGTTTTGAACCTTTATTTCTACTATTTTTGGGTGAATGCTGAGCGCCCGCGTGTGTGTACGCGCACGCGTGCCCAAGAGTCTGGACAGGTGGCAGTAAAGATTGAGGGGGAATCTTGATCACTAAACGTCATTTACGGAGATAATTGGAGTCCTTGGGTGTTCAGAAGATAACATATTTGCAAAAAATCTACTGTTAAAACAAGTTGAATCAGGGCAGAAAATTGTTGCGGAGTTGTTATAAAGAATGCTAGTCGAAATTTGAAGCCAGTTCAGATATGATTGTGGTGAAATTGCCTACCTATCCAGTAGATTGGTGAAGTGCTGTTTTTCTTAGTAATCAAACCACTCTTCTCTTGACTCTTCTTTGTGTGTTTCTTACAGCACACACTGTCCTAGATAATTAATGGCCATTTCACATAACACGCAAAAAAATTGGTGGAGAAAACTCCCTTCAGAGACTGCAATGTTATAATCAATTTAAAGCAGGTAGTGTTACACCTCTTACAATTATCCTCTTGGCGTTTTTTTTCCAGAAATTTCTGAAAATTTGGAATTTTCAGGTTTTGGAATTGAAGTCCTCACCATATGGTTGGAGATTATTCTTAAAGTTATTAGGAAATAATTTTAAAGTATTTTTTCCCTGAGGTTAACAAAGCCTCTGGAGTTAAAACTTTCAGAGCCAAGATAAGTTAAATCCAGTAAAACTGTTTATTCCTTCAAAAATATCTCATCAGTACTCTAATTATATTTCAATCACCTCGTTTTAATACTTTACAATGAAATGTGTTATTCCAAAACTATTTCAGGTTAAAGTTAAATGTGGTAAGTTTGTTGATTTACTATTGCATTTTGATCTTTTATCAACTACAAGACTTTCTCAAACCTAAACACATGCAAATACTGAAGAAGATGTGTAGTTGTAGATATCTGCCTAGGTTTTCCTAATTCTGCCACTGACTAAGAAAATAGAAAACTTATCATTGAACTCCCTCTCACCAAAATATACTGTTTGCATTGTGATGCATTATTTTTTAGTGATAATTACAAGTGTTACTGTCTTATTTCTCAGCGTTGGAAACAATACCTAAAATATTTTTATCTTGAATTTACAAAACTAAAATTACCCTTTTCATTCAAGTCCAGTTTATGCCCTCACTACTAAGATCCTTTTTCATTCATCTATATATATTGATTTCTTTCATTATGGTTTCTTTCTCCTCTGGCTACTTAAGAGACTATCTAAAGGAATAATTTATGCAAAAGATAAGAGGAACTGTGCAGAAAGGCAAACTATATAAAATAATATGTACATAGTGTGCAAGAAACATTAAATCTTAGCACTCTCAGCTTTTTACAGAACATGTATTTAATTATGTCTCTTAAGAGTATTTAGATACCAGAGAATCTGAGGAACCAAAATTTTTGATGTTAAGGAAAAGAAGCGTTCATAAACTTGCTCAAAGTGGCTCAGTAAGTTAGTAACAAACCTGGGAGTGGATTTAATTTGCTTGGGGCTATTGCATCTGTGTGCTATCTATGAAAACTAGAATAAATGTTGAAGCCATCTGTCATTACCACAAGGAGATGAAACAGAGACTGTCACCTCCTTGATAGTAAAGCTAAATAAAATAGGGGTCTCAAAGCATGAAAGAAAATATAAGGAAATATATTTAAAAGTTGTCAGACGACAAAGTCTGACCTTGATCACCTTCCTCTAATTATTATTTTTCAACTAAACATTAGTTGCATGAACTTGGCTGTTGCAACAGAGGTCACTTAATTAACTGGTAACCATTAAACAACAACAAAAAAAGAAAAGTAATTATGTACATGGTCAAGTCTCTGAGTCAGTTGCTTGTTTGTAGATTTGGGTTAGCATTCAATTTTCTGTGAATTCAGGTAATAAAAAGTGACTGCTCTATTTTGTCATCAAAAATAATTTTTTTTTTTTTTTTTTTTTGAGCATTGCCAGAAGTTGATTTTGTCTCAGGATCTTCCAAACCAGCTTGTGATTTGGGTCCTACGTAGCCCTAGATTTATGAAGTTTTTAACTTGGAAAGATTCCAGTTAGTTTTATCAGACATTTTATATAAATATACATATATTTACAAACAGTATTCTTTTGTCTTAAAAGTCAGTACCATCTATTGACAGCAAATTGAGAGACTACATGTCTTTTTTTGTCCAGTGGTAATATATGAATGCGGTTTTAGTATAAGAAGTATAAAATATTTTCCAATTCTTGGCTCTTTTTTTGTCAGAAGATTTTTAAAATAAAAATAGCATATTTATTTAACATTTCCTCCATTGCATGCTATTCAATGGCACGGACTTATGCATTTATGCCTCGATGTAGAAGGTTTCAACACAATACAGACTCCCTTCTCACAGATAATTATGATACTTAGCACAGAGAAATTCAAAACTTACTTCAAATGAAGAGAGACTATGTTTTTGAAGTTTTTGTATTACAGTCTATTAATGGCTCCTGTAAAGCCTGATGTCTCGTCGTATAACATTTCAAGAAAAATATGGCATAATTAGAAGAGTAGGGCCTAAAATGTGAAAGTTTTTTGGTTCCATCACTTATCTCTGCACACTTTTTAAATGTTAGTAAATTGCAGTTTAATAACTAATACATAAATAAAATCTAAGAATATGCTCACCTCGGATTTACCTTGTTTAATCACATTATGTTGCAAGATACAAATTCTCAAGTTATTTGGATAATATCTTTCAAACCTGTTTTCTTTCCCTTGGAGTTAGTCTCCAGTGATATCATAATCATTATTGTCACAAAGTGCACATAGTTATGAGGATGAAGATGGTTTACTTTCTGAACTCCACGGTTAATGCCCTGAGACACTTAATTTGATTTGCACATTTAATATTTTATTTTGTGATGCTTCAAATATTATGTATAATAAACTACAAGACAGGCTTGTTTTTTTCTTGTCAGAGTTTTCTTGTATAAAATTTTTGTATTTGCATTTAAGGCAGAATTTTTAAACTTCATTTAGTCTAAATCTGCTGTTTTTTTTGTTTAATCTACCACATTTCACAGAAGTTGCATATAAATTATTGAGAACAATATTAGCCACTCTCTTTGCCTCACTACCTTCCCCAACCTTCTGAGTTGTGACACCCAATATTGATTAAAGTCTAGGCTGGATTCGAGCATAAATCACTCTTCTCTTTGGTGATTTACCATGTGTGATTCACTAGCATACAAAAACATCATATGCTTTATTGTTTCTCATTTGCTGTTTTGTTTTTGGAATGTAAGTAGCATTTGTAGCTTAATGTGCTTAATGTGCAACCAAGAAGTTGTTATTTTAGGAACAATTTGTGCTTTGACTGTCAATTAGTATTATTTTACCTTTCCAAGTTATTTTACTAAATTGTTTCATACAGTTGCCTTTGTTAATCAAGTAAAATAATCATTTAAATTGCATTGTATTAGCAACATAGAACACATGTATTGCAAAATATAATAAGAAATGAAACTCTCACAGGTTGTAAGCTGTCTCCCTTTGAATCTTTGTCTGAAGAAATTAGTTTGAAATATGCCGTCTTAAATAGGTACAGGTGAGTCTTCTAGATTTCACTAAACATTTTGGTTTTAAAGTTTTCATTACTTGATTCTTTAGAAAAGTTCAACTTTGCCTGAATTTAATCTTTCCAAGATTTCATTTTCAGATTGTTCACCAAGGGGGAAAAAAAATCACATCAATTTATATACCTTTAAAATGACCAAAAAATGTGAAAAAAAATTGATATTAACTATTTGGATAATTTAACATGTATTTAAGATAAAGTTTTATCATTTTATGTTTGAATTGTTATGAGAATAGAATGACCTTAGCATGTGCCAACATGTGCCATTCTCTTTACTGAGTTACTGCACTGTGATTGGTCAGTCGTGTGTGTGTATGTGTGTGTGTGTGTGTGTGTGTGTGTGTGTGAATGCTGCAGCTAAAAATTCAGTTAAGAATACATTAAAAATACATTTATATTTATATTTTCAGACTTAGAGACTGCATTAAGGAGGCTCTTTTCCATTATATTTGTTATGTTCAATAATTTATTTTTTAATGAAGAAAACCTGACTTAAAAGCCCACCAAATGGGGCTTAGATAAGTGGACTATCAAAGGCTCTGATCTGCACAGATACGTATATCTCAGGCATACCAGTGGCTCTGTGAGCCCACATTGTCCTCAAATTCCTTTACTTTCCTTCTCCCCAACTTGTCAGAAGTATTTCCAATCAAAAGTATTTTATTTTTTGCTACAGTATCTGTCCTTTAAATAACTTTTAATTGCTGATGTTTGCTTTTTAGAATACATCACAGTATAGAAGTGTCTCGGTTAGAATAGTGAGGTTAGCTTACCAATTATTTCTTTGGAAAGCAGGAACACCAAGGATAGTATATTTATATTTGGTCTAGTAGTTATTATATTCAGTCTAGTAATTAGTTATTATTAGATTAAGTGGTGGATCATTTTATATTGATGCACCTATTTACTTTGGGAAGGTTTTTGAGAATCTTTTAAGAGGGGGTCTATTACAGATACCTGTCCAGTTTAAATGTACATATTTATTTTATAAGTATTAATATCCATATAATCATATATAGAGAATGATGCAAATCACTACATGATCCAAAATCAGAGACCTTGAGCCAGGTGCATTTTAAATTTCTTCTGTGTTCTGATTTGGATTTATCTTATAAGATAGGAGGATTCTAATTCACTCATTTAAGAAAAATTTGCATGTGGGTTTTTCTAAATTTGATATAGAAATGTCCAATGACTGAACTTTGTTAAAGGTGTGGCCCTGTTGCTTTCTGATTCATATTAGCTTGGAGTTGATCCAGGATATCAAGCTGGGATTCTTTTGCACGTTTAAATGTACGTGACTTGAGTGAAAGCTGTCAAAGACAACTTACTAAACTGGAAAACTCACTGTGTATTTAATTTGTCTTATATTTTTGTGCTTATAAACATATTGTAGTGTCTAAAAGTCTGCAGCATGGCAACACACTGAATAGCCAGCTGTTTTAAAAAAAGTTTTAGAGAGTAATGATTAAAAAAAAAACAGTTTAACTGAAGCATCTAAAACATGTTATTATCTAAGATGAATACACTACCTAGAATATAGTGCATGTTTCTTGCAAGAAATAGGAATTGTTTACTATGATTTGAAGACTAAAAGTAATTTAACTATAGGTAGATTAAAAATAATCTTGCAGTGGATTTTGAAGGTAGTATATATATTTGACAAAAAATTGGATATGCTTTTCAAGCATGATTTTCTCAAAGCAAATATTGAAATGGGCAACAAAGTAGATTGGTTACTTTTGGTTAGTAACATTGAAGAATTGAGGAATGTTTTCCTTTCCTTAGAATAAATAAAGGGAGGGGTAAATGAAGTATTAAAAGTCACAATGTAACTTATCTTTGAATTTATATATGGTATCAAATGTTTCTAAATAATTAGATTACCCCTGTAGTCACAACAGGAAAAAACAATGCTTTTCTTCAAGGACAAGGAAAATATATCAGGAAAGAAAGAGTACTAGTCAAAAGGGAATTATTTTATAGAAGCACATACAATCATTTGCAGTAAATACTTGCTAGTTCAGTTTAAGGGATATGGTCATTTCTTAAGTAAAGGTAATGAAAATAAATCTCTAGAGTATATTAATCAAGAAATATTTCATTACATTCACATATCAAGCAGGTGAAGTATTTTGTTAAAATCTTAAACTGATTGTATTCAGAAATTGTATTAATAGCAGCAGTAGGTCAGCTGTTTTATTCATAGCCTTATATTTTAAAAACATTTTGTTTATGTATGAACAAATCACTGAAGCTGTAACTAATCTTTGAACCCATCACAGCTCTGCTAAAATAGATTGATATATTCAACAGTATTAATTCTTATTTTATATTTAAAATATCTGTTTTTTTAGCTTAATTTTTGGAAATGATATATATGTCTTAAGTTAAGGCAGTTTGTAGCTTAATAGTGCCTCTGGATTTTAAATGAATAATTTGGAGCGCTTTTCTTTGTAATATCACTGTTCACACATTTTATACTAGGGTGGATGTTCTTGTGTATGCAACAAGTATAACATTTCTATCAGTATTCAAGAGATCTTTGCGGTGGATATTTTTGTTTATGTTAAGCTTAGCCCATTTGTGATCTATGTATTTATGCTTAAGTAATTATAATCCCTTTGTTAGAAAAGCTTTTACGTATATGTATTTGTGTTTGTACACACACACACACACACACACGAGAGGCATGTAGAACATAGGGCCAGAAGACCAACAAGTTACTTATAAAAATAGCTTAATTTTGCTTTCTGTAATTCATTTAATATAAAATAACACATGAAAAGCCAATTCTACTTTAGTGAATGACCATAGAAAACTATATTTAAAATTACTTTTAGGGTGAAAGATGTAGTTTATATTTAAATGTTTTAAAATATAATTATAACATTATATGGTTATTAAGACAGTGATTAAACACTTTATCTTGATTTTCCTAGACGTTTATTTTTATGATAACTAAGATATACTTCTAATTCTCTACGAAAAATATTTATAACTGATAAGTATTTTATTGTATGAAATCGACATTAAACTATTAGGTACTAGAATCTGTACATTACTGAAGAACCTTTAAAGTGCTTGATGTCATAGCACCATTTCTTTTATTGGTTTATTTCATTGCTGCTTGCACTTTGGAGCAAGCATATCCTTTAAAATCAGTGGATAAATGATAGGAAAACAATATCATAATCTAAGAAAAAAAGATTGCTCTTCTAAATGCTTTACCATCAATGAGATGAGTTAGGAATGAGGTCAATGGGTTAATCTGCAGGTCTACATAAGGAGATGTGTATTACCACTTCTTGCAGTGGACTGTAATTGTCTTTGAAAACACCTGGTAGAGGTCCAGTTAAATTGAAATCAATTACTTTCTCAATCATTCCATGGCATATGTCAAGTCATTACGTCATTGGTAAAAGTGCAAGCATGCATGCATTTTTTTGCAAAGCAGGAAGAAGGTTATAAAACAGTGATTGCTTAAAGGACTCTGCTTCATCTAAAGCTTGAGGGATTAAAAAAAAATCACTTGGACATAGTAACTTAAAATGACATTTGGTAAGAAGTTCATCTTTGCATTTAGTTGTCTAAGTAAAAACAATATTTCATATTCCTTTCTGCATCATCTGGTATGTATATATACTTAAAAGTTAGTGAGAATGGTTTCAAAATATTTTATGACATGTGACCTCTGACACCTTTATTCTTATCTTCTAAGAACCCTCTGACAAGTATATATTATAATCAAAGATGAATATATGTCTGCTCTTCACTGATTTTTTTTTTCTTCACACCATTGACAGTACATGCAGATTTGAACTTGTAGCCAGGAACAGTGCTTCCATGCTTCAAATTGCCAGAAGACCCCCAGGGATGGAAACTTGACCTGCTTTTATGAAACCATAGAATTACATTTATACAAGTTACCCCATGGGAAAGGAATGAACTGATCCCAATTCAAACCTTAATATTGGAGCCTTCTGGGTCAAATTTGATTTTTCTTTCTGTTAACACCTGTTTAGCTCCCAAATTTACTAACTATATATTCTTAGGAAATTTACAAAATACTATTCATGAATGGCATTTCACAGTTAAGCCAAAGTGCCATCAGAATTTGGCAGCTATTCAAGTTTTCACATGTGACTAAGATGCTACTTTTTAAAACAAAATATCTACCTTTCAAATATATATCCTAGATGTTAAAAGGTTAAACACAAATTTGTTTAATTGGACATGGGAACATTTATTTTGTACTTCTTTAAATTAATTTCTCTCCACAGAAGAGTCAGCCCAAGTAGGGGAAGAAACTTTTTTTCAGGGAGTTATTCCCTGTGATAACATTTCAGAATACAGATTTTTATATGAGTATATTTAATTTTTCTTAGATTCACATTTTGAGAGGTTAAAGTTCTTATTGTATTTTTAGTTGGATCACTTGAAAGTTTTCAGAAGGCTCCTTTTGCCACTAGCAATAACAAATGAAGATCGCTGACAAATTTTATATGTAAAAGCCATTTTTATTTTAGTTATGTGGACTGGGGCTAAGTTGGAAAACTAAAATTAATCATAGGTACAAAATAAAGAGGTATTTAGGTATGTATAGTTTGCTTAATTTCTGGAATATCAAAATGCTATATCATATATCTATATATATATAAATGGATAACTGATATAAAATGGTAGGTTTATAATACCTCTGCCTATAATGGGTGATATTAAATGACTACCATCAGATTTAGAACCTACTTCTTCATAAAGAACAACTTGCTCTTGATCTTATATATACAGAAACATTTTATATAAGGTAAAGCAACACATATACATATATATCCCCCACTCAAGTATATGCAATGACAAAAAATAATTCCATGATTGGATTTTGGAATTGAGGTTAGCAAGTTCCTTTTCCAATAAAAATTGGAAAGAATTTCAAAGATCTTTCACTTCCTTTTTCACTTAACATTGGTAAAATCATTTGGATAATTGGCTATTTCCTTACAAGAACTAAACATAAAAATTCCTAATAAGAATGGTTATAACAAATCAATGCTTGGAGTGTGGAAGAAAAACATTGAGATTTCCAATGGAAGGAATACCACTTTTCTTACTATCATAAGTCATGATTATCAAGGAGAAAATATTTAGGGTTTTAAACATATGTTGCTTATTTCTTATTGGCTGTTCTGTGACAAAAAAAGAAAGCTCCTTAACTTTCACTGTAAGCTAACAGTTTTCTGCCTTGCCTCAACACATCATTTGAATGAAACTGAAAATTAAGTCAATCATTTGGATGTTTGCTAAGATCACTCTGTTGCCATATTTATAAAATAGTAACATTGATTAAATATTTCATTTAATTTAAAAGTTTGACCCAACTAGTTTCATGGTTATTTGACATGGCAATTGGTCTGCACATTCTCTGACTGTGAAGGAAGGAATGGAGGGAGGCAGATCACGTGACTCCACAACTTCATGCTGTTCTTAAAAGGAATCTAGTTAGGAAAGGCAGCTTATTCTGACTTTTGTAATGGCGATAATATGAAGTTTCTATGACCTTTGTCTTCCAGTGGCACTTTGCAGCTCAATTTCTAATAACGATTGATAGTATACCAAGTGAACTGCAAAACAAAACAAAAAAAAAAACCCAAAACACCTTAAAAAAATCTTGCTATAAAGTGTGTGAAAGGAGAGGTGGAGCTTTTATATTTTAGATAATTCTCTGTAAGTAGAGTGATCCTTAATTTTGCACAGAATTCTACACCGTACCTCATATAGGAAGCCTTTAGACGCCAAGCTAAATTTCGTCCTCTTAAATATCTTTATCATCTAAATTGTCCTCATAATAAATCCTCTTTATTTTTGGTAGACACTCTAGTGAAATTTTGCATGAAATATAAATCCATATTTACCCGTAACTATCTATCCCAAAACAGAACAAGCTGAGTTTTTGAGCTTTTGATATTTAGATTGGATTCCTCTAATTCAACAGAGTGAAAATATGGTTTATTTTTATTTATTTTCTTCTAATTTAGGAAATGACATTAAAATGGTATATATTTGATCTGAAGTAAACTTTTTTGCTCTTGCTTTTGGGGAGTGGGTTAAATAAGGGCCCATGACAGGGACGCTGTTTGTTTTTCACAAAAGTTGTTTGTGATTTCAGGTACTCTTGGGAAATCTCTTGATCAGATTCACATCTGTTCCTGTCAAAGTGGGTGCTAAGATACCGGTCACCCAGCAACCATATCCAAGAGGGAATTGGGCCGATAATAACTTCAAAAAGGAATGACAGATGCTAGATTAGGATGAAAGACAAAACGCATGAAAAATGAGCTTGTTAGAATCAAAAATTTGTTCAAGCACCTTTATGCAAATTAAATGAATATTGAATATTTGCATGCATTTCTACTTTTTCATTTGATTGAAAAGAAAAGAATAGCACATTTAAACTCACAAATGTGACTTTTTCTTTTGTACTAATCAGCATACAAAGTTGAATCTCTTTTTTAAAATAATCAGATTAGCCACCTGGGTTCTTTATATCTCTACTAAGTATATTGCAATGTTTTCCGTATAACAATGGTACTCTTTGGGACAACTTAGTTTATCTAATTTTTTTCATAATAAGCAGTCTCGTGTGAAGGTTATTTTAGATAAATATAAATCTATTTCTTGAGAAAGCATTTCAAAAGTAACCTTATCCTATTGTCCTTGAAATTGGTTAATGTACATTAATAAAAGATCACTCAAGATGAGTTCACACCAAAAGCACAGGCTTCTCATTGACAGGTTAAATAACAATGCATTAAAGTAAAGCAAGGTAGTATTCCTGAAATGAAAAAAAGTAGACAGAAAGATCGCTTCAAAATTTAAGATGCTTTTTGATATATTACTAGTTTTTCTATTGAATTGTTTACATACTAATCAGAATTTAGAAGAGCCTGATAAAATGTAGTGATTGAGAGAGGTTTCTGCGTCTCGGTTTAGCGATGTATAATATGGTCACGTAGAGAAATTGATTTTCTTCAGAAATTAATTAATTTTTCATATCGCCCTAAGCTGCAGTTAAAAAGAGTGCATACTTGTCTGTTTTTTCCAGAAATATTGCCTAATCATATTAATACCATTGCCCCAAGGATGAAAAGATAATTGTACAAATGCATTTGGAAATATGTATCACTGAGTATTTATGATTAAATTATGCAAATGACCTAGCTCTCATCCTTTCCAGACCCAGATTGTCTAATTAGGATTGATATGCTGAATAGATGTTCCAGAATTTGAATACAAGCATGTCCAAGGAGCAGAAAATTGGAAATGACAAGGCTGAAATCCAAAGAAAAGTATCTTTCGTTTCTATACTTTGTTAATGTGCTGTTAGCAGTTGAGGGTTTTTTCCCTCCCTTTGGCTATTTTGTGACTCGTATGTCCATATTAGAAGCAAGTATGCAAAATGAATTGAACTTTAGCAAAAAGCATTTCATTTCTATTTGGTGCCTATATAAAGATAATAATTCCCTTGTCATTCAAAAAGAACATCACTATTAAGTTGCTTCAAACAGTGTAAACTTAACCTTAACTGAGTGAAGTTTTAAAAAACTTCCTTTGTATTGATATCAAACCTTTATTTCAAAGCTAGCTATCCAAACTTCATGGCATACTGTTGTAGTATTTTCTAAGGATGTGCTTTCTTGAATCTACAGTTTATTCATTTATTCATTTACTTAAATACCTATCTCCTTATATTTGGAGAAAAGTTTTCCAGTAACAGTTCTGATTAGCGGGAAAAAAGCAGCACTTTAAATGTAACAATGTTTGAATTTGAGGTCCTCAGCAGGCTTTCTCCCTCACTGATTACACTCATTCATCTTAGATGGAGGGGTGGTAGTGAGGGGGTAGGAAGGGACTGAACTGTCAGGACTCCAGCCTTTGTTAAGCAGCGGGTAGTCACTGCCTCTGAACCCGCCTGGCTCCTGCTTTCCATCTGCAGGATGATGGATTGCTATGTTTAATACATTTCAGCTTTTGTCTGTCATAGTGTGGACAGACAGTACTATCAGTGATTTCAACAGTGATTAGGGAACAGTTTCAAATCCCTCCTATTGGCCAGACAGCTTCCAGGAACATCTGATGAAACATATTCATTGGCGCTCTCACCATGTAAGTGTGTAGTTTAACTAGGCAGAGATTGTACATTCACTGTTTAAACCAGTGCTGAAGCCCACTGAGAATTTTACTGGACCATATATCCACTTTAGGACAAAGTTACACGTGACAATATTGTAACAACATTGGGGTCTCAAACTAAAATATTTATCTCAAGTAGTCCCAAGGTAAGATAAATTTGTATTCTTTAAATCGTAACAGCATATGTTTAACGGCAGAACTGTATTCCGTAGGCTATGATGTCAATTGTTGCTACTCATCAATATTGAGCTGTCCAGCTATATTGGGAGGGTAGAATGTGAGGACTATGTTAAAACAATAAGACATGACATGGCATGTGCTATTCTGGGATTTGCTGAGCTGTGGGTGCTTTGTGGTTCACAAGTTCAAAGAGTGAATGATTTCAACAACCAGAACACCACTATGTACAGCTCAATGTTTTCCCTGGAGTGTCTTATTCTATTTATAAAACTGGTGCTAAGAAAATACAATTATCTAAAGGAAACCAAAATATTCTTTTAAACCATTGGTAACTTAGGCAAAGTTTTATTTGGAAAATTGGACATATCTAAATCAATGGAATTTTACTAATACTATTACAATGGACCAAATGTAATGTAAATTACAAAGTAAATTTAAAAGTGTATTATGAGCATGGAGTTTGCAACTCTCTGAAAAAACAGGTAATTATCAAAATACTTAATTCAGCCAAAATTTTGCAACAAAAATCTAAATCAGGAAGAGACACGTGTTTTCAACTAATCTCTATTAATAGGGAAGATTAAAGAAAAAGTTTAGATAAGTTAGCCCCAAATATTCAATGAGAATAAGAACTCCAGAATATAAGTCCCCAATTATATTTTCTCTTACTGATATGGTTCTTACATTGCAAAATTTTCACCTGAGATCCTTTCAGTAAAGGTTTCTCATTTTGAATATGGTTACAAATACACAAACGCACAAATTCACGCATACACGGCATACCATGTTTCTTTTTAACCAGTTCAATAGCTAAACTTGTTGGCATGTTGACATTGCTGATTTAGTAGTAAGGGCAGGTGGGGCTGTGCCTCCTGTGAGAGTTATACAAACATTCATATATTTTGCAGCTTACCTTGTTCTTTTTTTTTTTTTTTGCATCTTTATTGGAGTATAATTGCTTTACAATGGTGTGTTAGTTTCTGCTTCATAACAAAATGAATCAGTTATACATATACATATGTTCCCATATCTCTTCTCTCTTGGGTTACCTTGTTCTTTGCTTTATTTTAAGGCTTGTCTTATTGAAACGGTGTTCAGCATAAAAATTGTGCCTTCATTCAGCCTATTCTAAAGGAGTCATTCGTCCGAGTAAATCGAAGGTATAGCTCATAGTAGACTTCTGTACAGAAATTGCATAACTGGGTTTAAGTAAATCTAGATTTTTAATCAAAGCTGTTCACAATTTATATAGCACATAGTAAAATAATGTACCACCCCTCAACAACTGCCTAATCATTCTAATGTGTGGTTGTCACATCTTTAGTCGTAGAGTATTGCATATTCATTTATTGCCTTCATAGTGTGGGTGGGGGACAGGTGGGGAAGTGGCAAAGCGTTTATTCTTTTAGAGAAAGATAAGGTATTAGGGGACAGCTATTAGCAGGTCACACACCTGAAATCACTGTGATGTGCAGAATTTCTACCAAGTCAAATGGAAATGCATGGATGAGGCAACTAGAGTTAAGGTTCTGAGCTTTGAGCTCTCAGCAGCAGATTGAATGGAAGAAGAGGCAATGTTGAGTCAATACTCTGTTCTAAAGCAGAACCATCTCCTGGGATGGCTGTCCTTACCCTGCTATGTTCCTTCCCTTAACTATTTGTTAATAATTTTTAAGGAGGTAATCAATAATCAGTAGAAATTTAGGATTAAGGATCTGGCTGGGGGATAAACCTTTAAGAGAGGAAAGGAGCTCTTATACCATATAAAATCTATAGACACTTTCCCTCCAAATGTTATAGAAAATGTGTTTGGCAAATGCAAATGTGTATTTTGCCCATAGGTGAACTATTCAGAATCGTATCTCCTGTAACATTGGGAGTGTGTGTGTGTGTGTGCGCACGCGCACATGCATGCGTCCACATGTATACTGTAGGTTGCCAACCCCTGTTATACACATTGTTAGTCCTATGTTTAGTTAAACACCATAATTATCAAGTAATACAAGTCATTTGTCTTACTGTGGTTAAACAAAGAAAAAAATGTGTGCTAAAAACTAAATGAATGAGTTTCTCAGGAAGCTAAACGAACAAGTTTGTTGTCTGAAATGTTTCAGAGTGGAGGAAGCTTAGAACCCCCTTTAATCTATTCCATCCATCTCTGGCCACAGTGAGAGTGCACTGGCTTCTATGTGTGTGCACAGCAGCTCTGGGCTTAGCGTCCAGCTATTACTGTTTGGTGGATCCACAGTTTGGGGGAAAATAACGAGTCAGGCCGGCAGGTTCAACTTCTTTTTTCTCAGGAGCTTCCTATAATGATTCCACCTCTAATGAGGTGAATTACTACTGCATGAAAAAGGAGAAAAAAGGGTTTTGGCCATCTTAGCTAATAAATCACATTGACTGCATGGCTGATCAGATCAATTGTGCATAAATCAGTGCCTTAAAGAGTCTTAAACTAAGATTCTACCAAAGACCAATCGATCCACCAGTTTGTGTAAAGACATGGTATCTTGCCCATAGCAAACTGAACAGGAGTCCACAATAGTCAAACAGTTAATATGCTGTCAGATGTTGAAATGAATGTTTTCAGATCTCAAGGGTACGACTGTGATGAGTAAAGCAGTTGTGACTGGGTTGCGTCAACTAATATGTTTTTGTCTTTTCTAGTTCACTTTTATTTGTTAGCAAGAAAATGTAATTCTCAATACATATACGAAAACTAAGTTTTGAAAACTTTATCAACAAGTGTAAGTTTGGGGAATTGTTTCCCACAAAGATATTATTATGTTATTTCAAAAAGAAATTATTATTGCTATCCAAGAGGAGTATTTCATTACGATAATAGCTGTAGATTTGAGATTTACTAATCTATAGAAAACCTGGGGTCATGAGAACAATCTGGAAACTTGATTTCAAGTTCTGATTCTATCAGTTACTAACTGGGAGATGTTGGATTAGTCAGCTGGAACTTTCATACTGTCAAATGTAAAATAGGGATAGTAAAGATAACTTTTCTATTTATTTTAAAAGAAGGTTGTGGGACTTCCCTGGTGGCACAGCGGTGAAGACTCCAGTCTCCCAATGCAGGGGTCCAGGGTTTGATCCCTGGTCAGGGAACGAGATCCCACATGCATGCCGCAACTAAGACCCGGCAAAACCAAATAAATAAATATTAAAAAAAAAAAAAAAAAAAAAAGAAGGTTGTGAGGATAAGAATGTGATAATAATTATTTGAAAGCACTTCAGAAATAGTAAGGTGCTTTTCAAGAGTTGTTATCTGTTTAGAATTCCCATTACTTTTTTAAAAATTGAGACATAATCTACATATTGTGTAAAGTTTAAGGTTTACAATTATATACTTCAAAGTTGCTAAGAGACTAGATCTTATATGTTCTCACCCAGCTATGTTCTTTTACCAGAACCATGCACAAAAGCATAAAGAAAAATCTATTTTGGTTTTTGCTGTCACACTCTTCTCCTCTTTCTAAGGAAGTAACAGTGAAATCACAACTATTAAAAGGAACTTGTGAATTCTGAACAATTAGTCTTTTTATAAATACAAAGTTTATTAAAGTTTTATTGCCATTAACTTTCAGACATTTTAAATAACAATTTAACATGACAAAATCTTTGAAAAGCAAGAAAAGATGAAATATAGCCATAGCATCTGCAAAGGAAATAACATTTTATTTCAGGGAGTATGACATCCAATAGCTACAGTAACCGCTATGCAATTCACTATAAAAACGGGAGATTCTAATAAGTTTACATCAGGTTTCTCTTCCTTTTCTTTTTGCTAAAACAGGTATTATTGAATCTTTGATTTCTTTTTAAGTTGCCTAGAGCATTCTATTATAGTTAAGTCCATAGGATTTTTTTTAACCAAATATATAATTTATAATTATTCTCTACCAAGCATCTCAAAATCCTCCCAAATGATTATTTTCTGGAGTCTCCTGTTTTGAAAATAAATTTGGGATAGGCATTCAAGCATCTTAACATGAAATTTGGTGTCTGCCAAATATTTTGTGAACTCATCAATATAATATAATGTTCTCTATCTCAGAATACTACTTGTTCTGCCTTTGTCTGTAGATTTATGACAATGTCTTGACATTTTTGTAAATTATGTAACACACATAGTTTCTCCCTTGTTATATTGTGAAATTTAGTAGGTTGTTGAAATTGGATCTGATTGATTTTCTCCTTGACATTTGTCTACAAAAGCATCTCATGTCTGAAATTCTCCAGAGTAGGGGAAATCCAGGAGGATTTCTTTTGCTGCATTCTTCCTTTATGTATCTAAAGTTTTGAAATATTTGTGATCTGCTGTTAACAGTTTTTTTTTTTTAGTTTATTAATTTATTTAATTTATTTTTGCTGTGCTGGGTCTTCGCTTCCGTGCGAGGGCTCTCTCCAGCCGTGGCAAGCGGGGGCCACTCCTCATCACGGCGCGCGGGCCTCTCACCATCGCGGCCTCTCCCGTTGCGGAGCACAGGCTCCAGACGCGCAGGCTCAGCAGTTGTGGCTCACGGGCCCAGCCGCTCCGCGGCATGTGGGACCCTCCCAGACCAGGGCTCGAACCCGTGTCCCCTGCACCAGCAGGCAGACTCTCAACCACTGCGCCACCCGGGAAGCCCTGTTAACAGTTTTAAATGTAGTTATGGAGATGCTTGCTGATAGAAGACGGTCTGGTTATTTCTTGAACTCATCAATTAATTTTAAAACTTGAAGAAATTTAATTTCTGGTGACTAATAATTACCTCCCTGTGATTTTTCTAGACTATTATCTTGCATTTATCTTGTTAAAATTCTCAGGTACTTTCTGGCACATAGTAGGCACTCATTACAAGTAAAATTGACTTTCTTATAGAATTTTTGTCTGCATATTATTGAATTATATTAAAATACTTTTATGAGATTCTTAGTTTTAGGGAATTTTGGTTATAACCAAGAAATTAAAGCATGAATAGAAATATATATGTTTTAGATTTTTATGTAGAAATGAAAAATAAAATGAAAGTATATTTAACATTAGTTCTTAAGTATAATATAAGGTGTCAAATTCTGGAATGTATCCCATGTTTTTGTAGTAGTTTAAGCACAAATAGTTACACTTTGTGTTTCTTCATATATGTATAATTTAATAAGATTGAGATTTTACCTTTATCTCTATTATTATTATGGTTTATCAGATTAATTATGAAAGGTCACAAAACTTATAATTTTTGAAGTGTGTACAAATTTGAATTGAGTATATTCATATGCAGTTTAAAACCTTACTATTGATAATAAAAATTACAGTTACGATTATTAGTGATTACTGTTTGCTAGATGTTATCTCTTTCATTCCCCATAGTAACCCTAAGAGGTAGGTTCTACCTGCTTTTAAAGAAAGATAAAGGTACTAAGGCTCAGAGCAGTTAATTAACTTTACCAAGGGCATACAGCTAATACATGGCGAGTAGAGGAAACAGAATCCAAGAAATTTCATTCCAGAACTTTTATTTTCTATTTTCCTATTCAAATAATACTTAATCCATGACTCTAATCTAGATTGAAGTTTGAAGATTATAAATTATTTGGAAATAATAGTAATAATATAATTTTCTTTAAAATATTCAAGATGCCACTCCTATTACTGAGAGGTTATCATTCCCAACAGATATAAATAGGTTATTCTTGAAAGCTTGAAAACCACTCATCTGGGCATGTAATTGAGATTTAAACATCATTTGTATAGTAGATAAAGTCTGCTATAGGCAGAGTTTGTGACAACACTTCCCAGTTTTAAACTGGGAAGTAGCCATGGACAATTTGGGGTGGTGCCTATTTTCTTTCACATGTTGTTCTTCAGAATAAGCTTCCTCATCCCATCTTAATCATCCACCTGGATGCAGTCTTCCATCCAAGTAGCTTGCCATTCTTTTTGGTGTCTTTAGATCTTTTTTTTTAAACTTCTTTTTCACAGCAGAAAAAAAGTACTTTGCTGTTTTATATCCTCATACTCCATATGAAGAACTTGTTTATCAGATTGGCACATTGCTGAGATTTGCAAGTTCCCTGGTGGGGTAGGTGCGTCATTTTGTTCATTTACATCTATTCACTTTAATCAAGTGTGGGAAATAATGTTTTTTAACCAGGTAATATCATGTGGGAAAAGTGATGGAACTCTTGTTCCAGGATATCTACAGTTAAGATAAGGAGTTCATGTTGGTAAGAGCTAAATATTTTGAGTATTTCTGTTAATGTTTAGTGTCTCATCAAAGTATTGCATATGTGATATATGGCACAACTCAGGAACAAAAGGGTGTCATTTCGTACTTATTCAACAGAGAAGGTATAGAGTTTATAAATAGTATTTAGCAATGACAGCTGTAATTTTGATGGTGGTTTGCTAAATTACATCAACTGTGTGTTGAAAAAGTGGCACGTGCCTTGATGTTTCTATAGTTTTCTGCCCATTCCTCTGATCTTACTAGCGGACTCGTTAAAATGCTTTTCCACTGCCACCTTTCTACTATTGCCCTGGTTGTCTGTCCAGGATGATTTGAACTATTTCCTCACAACCTTGTTATTTCAAATTAACAATATTATGTGAAATAAAGTAAATTCATGGAAGTAAATTCATTCACTAGTTCTGCTATAAATTTTAAGTATATTGTTCAGTTGTAAATTCCATTAGTTCATGCTCTTAGGATTCTCAAACCTTTACTTCTTCCTTTGTAACTTTCAGTGCTAAGATTCAGGGGAGAGCCTCTTCTATGGAAAGCCAAGAATGGACTGAAGGAAGCAGCGCCATTTTCACTTCTGCTAGAG
The DNA here is from genome assembly GCF_003031525.2 of Neophocaena asiaeorientalis asiaeorientalis. NCBI lineage: Eukaryota > Metazoa > Chordata > Mammalia > Artiodactyla > Phocoenidae > Neophocaena > Neophocaena asiaeorientalis. The sequence continues at coordinate 1,309,814 of NW_020174046.1, read as the reverse complement.
ACCTCTGTCTTAAAGATCTGACTTTGTGGTTTTCTCCAACAATCAAATCGAAATTTGAATTTTTACATTTATGACTTCCCTAAGGAGACAGTCACACTGTTTCACAAACAGTGTGCTCATTTAAATGCTTGTTAGAAGTACACATATCAGGTTTAAGCATTAGGCAAAGCTTCCTGTAACCTTAACAATAAACGTCTTTCTAAATGATCCTAACGTGCGTCGTCCATCGTCCACATGCTTTTTCCTTCACTCAACATACTGTTGCATCAAAGAGCATTTCAGTTGGGTCTTGATATATAGAATATTTGAACTGAACTTTTTTTCACTTGTATGTGTCTAGTAAACAAGAAACGCTTCTTGTGGAAATTTAAATTTTATTATAGTGGAGCAAATTTGGAATTTAGAGTACTGGTGTTTTCAAAATTGAAGAGAGTCCTAGAAGCATCAAGACTGTATTTTAAATCACTTTCAGGTAATACAGGACAGTAAAAAAGAAGCCATATACACTTTTCATAAAGTGGTGGTTTCAATATTGGAATGTTAGAAGCACGTCTAGTCCACTATGAAATGTTATTGAAAATTAAGATTCTTTTAAATGAGCTACGTCTCACCTGAGCTCACTTTGTTTGCCAGTGTTCTAACAAGACATCCAGAAGACTTTGACAAGTCAGAAAAATAGATAGCTACCTTTTGACTGGAAAATCATTTTTCAGTCTATTATCAAGCTTGCTGAGTAAATTGTTGGAGAAATATTTTAAGATTTAGCTGTGAATAATAGGTGAGTATTTAAGTGTCTCTTTTTTTTTTTTTTCTTATCTCCACTAACAATTCCGTATAATCCTATGATTCTTTGCCATCTTATTTCCCAGTCTGTTTTGGGATTCATTCTCTTCCTGCACTCTTCACTTTCCTCAGCTCTCAGTGTCCTTTACAAAGTTTGCACTATGATATTTCCTATTCTGTTATCAACACAGTTTTTTGTGCACTTACAGTATGCCAGGCACAACCTAGGTATCTCACTTAATTCTCACAACAGTCCTATCTTCATTTTATAGAGGAGGGTACTGAGTTACAGAGAAGTTAAATAAATCACCCAAGGCAATGAGTGTTAAATGAGAAGATGACGTCAGGGCTTCTAATTCCAGATCCTACACTCCTAACTACTAAAAGACTCCTATCCTAAGGAAAGTTGCATACACCCATTTTGAGCTTCAGCTTTCTCACTTGCCTGTCAGGGAGCATAAAACCTAACCAACAAGAAGAGGATTTACAGAAGGGAGGTCAAAAGTTAAATGCCATAGCAAACTACGTAGAGGTTAGTAGGAATACACAGAGGTTAGTAGGAATACATAGAGGGTACTAGGAATACATAGAGATTAGTAGGAATTCAATAAATATCCTTTGCCAGGTCCTATTTGGGAAAGAGAATTCAAGAATTAGCACTTATAGTCAGGCAATGGAAAAGCCATGATGTTGACTTCCTGTTGGCAGTTTTTCAGTGACCTTAGAAAGCCGTAGACTGGTTTTCCCCATTCCTAGACAGTCAGTCCTACTCAGTAAGCAATGCTTGTTTGTCTCCAATGTCACAAACAGATGTTTGTTTAGAGCAGACTCAAGGCTGGCAGTTGTAACTAAATATAATTTTCACCTACATTTCACAGTTTATTCATGGTGAGAAGTGCTTCTATTCAAGGATCCTTCCAGTGGACTAAGAAAAATGGGCATATCCTGTCACTGACCAAGAGTTTCAACTTTAGGGTTTTAGGAAAGATGAAATTGAATAGAGAATTGCTTTCTCATTAGAAAATAGGTAGAGTTATTTTTAAAGTTCTATTTTGAGTTGCCGTACCACACACACACACACACACACATACACACACACACACACACATATATATAATTATTATATTAATGCTGTCAGAAATCCTGGGAGGAAAATATTACAGTACATAGAAAAGAATTTAGAAGACAATAAATAATAAATAAGTAAACAAGTAAATAAAATGGTTCAATATCTACAAAGTTTTTCTAGTTAAAATCTTGTGATTTTTATGGTGACACATATTTTGTGCTCCAGAAAACATTATGGCTATCAGGAAAATGAAAGTCTTCTTTATGAAAATTACTCTTGGAGCGTCCTAAAGCATACTGTAAAATACTCCCTTGGGCATGTAGAACAACGGTGCCACCATAATGTAGATACAGACTAGGAATTTTTTGGTGTTCTTCCTTAATTTTACACATGCTCTTTATCATATTTTAAGACAGAAAGAAAAGTGATAAAGTTTTTGTCCAAGTTCATAAGTCATATCTCTCTTGAAGTCCAAGCTTAAAAACATGAATATGAAGAAATTTAAAGTCAAATCTATCCGCTCAGATACTTGTGTGGCCTTTAGGACTTGACTGTGTTCTTTTTACATATTTTTTTGCCTTGCTCTATTTTCCTTTTATCACTCTCTTCTCCTTTTATTAATTTTGCTTTTTTCATTGTTCTTTATCCTAATTTTGTAGTATTAGCAAAGGATGTATCTACATTAATGAATTTAGGTATTCTGAAATTAAAGCAAAATAAACAGACATAAATGTACAAATGCCTAGAATGATAACTATAAAAAATGGCCCCTGTTATTTTCCAGGGATTGATCGTTGGCCTGGCTGGAGATTGGAGATAGGGTTATATCTGTTAATCAGGGGTCAGAGATTGGGTTGCAAATAGAGATATTGGCAAAAGCTCAGGAAGGGCTCTATGTCCTAACATTAAGGAATTTGAACACTATATGGTAGATGATGAAAAATCATTGGTAGATTTTTTTCTTTTGGGAGATTTTTAATTGGAAGAGTGATATGACTGGATTTGTGTTTTGGACAGATAACTGTGACCCTAGGAAGTGTGAATTAGTAACATTTTAAACTAGAGACTATAACAATAATCCAGTTGGAAATAACTAAGGCAGCAGCAGTGGAGATTGAGGGAGGAAAACAGAAAGAAGAGAAATTAAATTAAAATGGATTTAGTAAGATGTTCGGGGAAGGAAGAATGAGTTGGGATTAACTTTTGAGTGTTTGATGAACAAGGCTGTCAGTCATAAGACCATGAAGAGAAGAAGGTTTTGGTGAATATAAGTAATTCCATTTCAAAGGCTTTAAGTTCGAGATGCTTGTAAATTATCCAGGTGATGTCAGAAACACATATTGGGGATTCGTGGGAAAAATCAGGAGTGAAGCCATCGATTTTGTTGTGAACTTTTGAAGAAATATTGAGGGAGAAGTTAGGAGCCGTGGGTTGTGGCTGTCAAATAATGAATAAGGTTTTCCGAAGGATTTGATAATTACTTTATGAATTGACAAAATTTTAATAATCTCTCTGATATTACAAAACACTGCTGGTTGTCTCTTCTGGTTTAAATAACTTTTTGAAACCACATACATGAAATTTTTACATTAAAAATTATTCGTTATTCCCAGAGGTCAGATATTATTTTTCCATTATGAATTATTCAGAGTTAAATGGCAGTCAGAGGTAGAGACTTACAAAGAGCAGGTCCTTCTATGCTGCTGAGTCATGATTGTGACTCTAAGAAATAGCTTCATTGTGTCTGATTCTAAGCTTGTAATAATAATGAGTGTCAAAAGATGAGAACATTCTGTACCGGAATTTGAAAAATACCACTGATTAAAAATGAAAGCTCTGTTAACAGAGCTCACCTGAAACTCTCAGCTGGCCTTTTGGTAAGAAAGCCGCTGCAAACCACTGAGTTTGGCTCCAAGGAAGGCAGCAGCAGATCCAACTTGAAGAGTGAGTTTATGGGCTGACACTGGGTGATTTAATCCAATGCTAGAAGGCAGGACCAGTGTTAAGGACTGTGTTTTAAAATCAACATTAACAATTATGAACAGCAAAAGAATATCATGATACCATTTAAAAAGCAAGAGTGTATGATCTACTGTAAATCAATCTCAACATTGATAAAATAAGATTGCTTCAGAATTACTTTTAAACTCAATATTCTCATACCAGATGCCTTATAAACATCAATGAACTTTGTTTTTGGTGACATGTTTCTTTCAAGGAATTGATACCAGAATTTTATTTCCTATATCCTCATTTTATTAATAATACTATTTATCTAATCATAGCTAGCCAATCTAATTCTTAGAGTCTGTATAAGAGAAAGTCTTCTGCACTAAATTGTTGAGTTTTTTGTATGCACAAAGTGTCTTTTTTAAATAGGAGAATATATTTATAATCAAAAATAATTTAGAGAGCTATTACAGTCATATTTATTGGGGAATAATGCACTGAGCTTACTGAACTCCTTTTTGCTAAGATTCCTCTATTAATGTGACTGTCTAGTGCAGCACAAAAATTATATATTCAGCCACAAAGTTTTACCTGCAAACTTCAAAATATCTATCAGCTTTTGATTAACAAAAATTATTTATGTTTGGTTTTTTTGGCCACGAGGCATGTGGGATCTTAGTTCCCCGATCAGGGATCGAACCTGCACCCCCTGCATTGGAAGGCAAAGTCTTAACCACTGGATCGTGAGGGAAATCCCTGAGTTTATATTTTTATTGTATCTGCTTACTAATAATTAAATGCAATATCATCATGATTTTGAAGTTTAAGTTTTTCTAGCCTTTTGTAGGTAGGCACTACTTAGAGTTTTCATACTGACAGGTCTACTTGCCAGCCTTTATTCTTTTCCTCTAAAAAGGTCACGATTGATTTGATTGGTGAGGGAATATAAGTGGTGTTAACTTTTTCTGTTTGTGTGTTTAGTTCATTTTAAGGTTTACCAATGTTGACCATCTATACTTTATACCTACCTGGGAGAGAGCAGTGATAACTGGGAATCGTAATTACCCATATTTCCAGCTCAGATGTTGTTATATTCTCACCACTTAACTTCAGCAGAATGTTAAAAAGCATATTTTAGAAACACTACTTTCCAACTGAATAAATAATACCTTCCCTGAATGTGTATGAATATAGGATATCTTTACCACTGAAGTTGGTGAGGTACAGTTTCATAGTAAGTCTACCCAAAAGTGTTCAAGAAAAAAAGGTTCTAAATATTATCATACGTGTAAAGTTACTCAATGCATAGAGATTTAATTTAAAATAAATTCCTAATGAGGGAGTATATTTAGTAAATATTCTCTTACATTTGCTACTAGAGAATGCTGCATATGCATTTTGTCCTTAATCTTTCCTATTTCGCATTGTTATTACTCTCCCTTTACTGCTCAACAGAACTCAAAAAAATGTATGTGTGTATGTGTGTGCGTGCATGAAGTGATGGTAGTTTTCCATCTGTTTTATGCATCTATTCAATGCATATTTGTTACACACTAAATAGGTGACAGGCATTCTTCTAGGTGCTTTGAATACACCAGTGAGTATAACAGACAAAAACTCTGCCTTCATGGGGCCTATATTCTAGCGGCCAGGGTTGGGGTGGACAGACAGATGATAAATAATAAGCATAATAAGTAAGCAAATCACATAGTTTTAAGGTGATAAATACGCTAAAAACAGATTGGGTGAGGGAAGTTTGAAGTGTGTGTGCAATGGGACAGTTGAAATTTTAAATAAAGTGGTCAGAGTAGGTCTCATTGAGAAAATGATATTTGAGTCAATATTTAAAGGAGATGTGAAGAGCCCAAAGGCATTTTAACAAAGCATATTTCTCTTGGCATTTTCTCTGGCTTTGATATCCAGCTTAGGAAAGGAGGGAAGTGTGGGTCAGAGTTACTGCAATGAGGCTTTTCCTTATATATAAGTAGGGAAAGGTTAAAAATTTATCGCAATTCTAAGGTACAAGAACATAAAATAAAATACAGCTAAAACTTAGGCTTTTAAAATCTGTCTCTGCCTCTTGCTGACTCTTTGATCTTAGGCAGTTTTTTAAACACTGTAACATTCAGCTTACTCATCTCTAAAAGTCAGATAATAATACTTATATTAAATAAAATCATTCCTATTAAGCACTTAGTACAGTGACTGACATTAACTACTCAATAAACATTAAGCATTAATTTTTTAATTTAATATTTTAACCTTAGTTTTTGAAAATGCAGAATTTTTCAAAGTCTACCAAGTGGAGCTTTCTTTCTAAAGAGAAATTTTTGAGTATTAAGAATTTTCCATTATGGTACATTGTTTTTTTTTATGGTCAAAGGAATAAAATGTGTGATTGGGAAGATCTGCATACATTATTATTAGGCAATATCTGATCAAAACAAGGTAAGACTGTTATCAATACCCCAAGCTGAGTACCTAGGATCAAGTCTGTATTTAAGGGTTCTGTCCTTAGTTGGTGTTTCATAGAAATATTTTAATTTCTCAAGTTGGTAAATAGACTCAAGTATTGCTATTCATTTAGCTTGTGTTAAGAAATATTTAAAATCCTAAAGACAATAGAGGATTTCCAGGTCTGGGTAACTTTAAAAGGCACTAGAACATTTCTAGTAGAATATTAGAAAGCCAGTCTATTATGCTTTAATGTAAACTTTCTTATTGTGATATTTCCTTTGCTATTGACTTTCATCATGCCCAGCATGGCATAGGTAGGCCAACCATAACATTTACTGGCAAAACTGGAACACTCTTAGAATAAACACAGGCAGTATTAACAATTATGTTAGGACAACAGGTAAAATCTAGGACCATCCCGGGCAAATAGGTTGTAGGGTCATGGAGCTACAAAGCAGCTTTTTCACCAACACATAGAAGTTCTAGCCAGTAGTTTAGGGATGAGCAGTCTTAAAAAAGTATGAGATAATTGTTACCTCAGGGATAATTTGAGTAGACAAAACAAAATTACCTTCCTTGGAGGCAGGCCAGGAGAGCAGAATTCTTACCCTTGTTTTTTATTTTCATTTTAATAAGGGTTATAGAGTTTCTCATGAATGCCAGTGGTTACAAAATTGATTAAAAGCTCATTTTAATTTATACTTCTTAAGACATCTTTTTTTAGTTGACTTCTTCAAGTCTTTTTGCTCCATTTCTTGTATTTCTACACATCTCAATAAACAAGGCCTACATTTGCCTTGGCAAGCTTTAGGTATCTCATTTACCAAGAGTACAGGCCGGTTTGTTTTTGAATAGACTGGTAGTTACTGTTTTCAAATAGCTGCCTTTCTTCTGTTTTGGTCTTCTGTGACCACATGGGCCAACATTCCCAATGTTTTAGCCACAGTCTTCACCAGCAAATATGTTAGAAGACTAATGACTTGGGTAGGGAGTTGGGGAGAAACAGGAAAATTTTTTCAGGCTTGCTTTTTCTGTCTCCTTGTGCTCTGTCTGACCAGCAAATTTCTGGACCAAGCCTCAACATTAAATTCCTCCACCATGCGTGGACAACCACTGAGAGAAAGAAGAGGTGGGATAAGGAAGGAGTCAAAAAAGCAGAGGTAAAAACACAATGGAGCATTTTCAGATTGCTAATACATCAGTAACTATTTAGCTTCCAAAAGTTATGCTGCTTCTCTGATTCTCAAATCAAGAATATATGCATAATGGAATATTACTCAGCCATAAAAAGAAACAAAATTGAGTTATTTGTAGTGAGGTGGACGGACCTAGAGTCTGTCATACAGAGTGAAGTAAGTCAGGAAGAGAAAGACAAATACCATATGCTAACACATATATATGGAATCTAAGAAAAAAAAAAATGTCATGAAGAACCTAGGGGAAAGACGGGAATAAAGACACAGACCTATTAGAGAATGGACTTGAGGATATGGGGAGGGGGAAGGGTAAGCTGTGACAAAGCGAGAGAGAGGCATGGACATATATACACTACCAAACGTAAGGTAGATAGCTAGTGGGAAGCAGCCGCATAGCACAGGGAGATCAGCTCGGTGCTTTGTGACCACCTAGAGAGGTGGGATAGGGAGGGTGGGAGGGAGGGAGACGCAGGAGGGAAGAGATATGGGAACATATGTATAACTGATTCACTGTGTTATAAAGCAGAAACTAACACACCATTGTAAAGCTATTATACTCCAATAAAGATGTCAAAAAAAAAAGAATATATGCATTATTTCTATGATCTCAAATGAGTATTATTGCCAATATCATCTTAGAGTCCCAGTTATTTTACAATGTCATGTTAGTTTCAGGTGTACAGCACAATGATTCAGTTTATATATGTATATATTCTTTTTTAGATTCCCTTTCATTGTAAGTTATTATAAAATATTGAGTATAGTTTCCTGTGCTATATAGTAGGACCTTACTGTTTATCTATTCTATATCTAGTAACGTGTATATGTTAATCCCAACCTCCTAATCTATCCCTCCTCCCCCTTTCCCCCGGTAACCACAAGTTTGTTTTCTATGTCTGTGAGTCTCTTTCTGTTTTGTAAATAAGTTCATTTGCATCTTTTTTTTTTTTTTTTAAAGATTCCACATATAAGTGATATCATTTGATGTTTGTCTTTCTCTGTCTGGCTTACTTCACTTAGTATGATAATCCCTAGCTCCATCCATCTTGCTGCAAATGGAAAGTCACAATTTTTAAAAATTATTTTTATTACTATTAGTATAGTGTTTTTTTTATAACTTTATTATTTATTATTTTTGGCTGCTTTGGGTCTTCATTGCTGCGTGCAGGCTTTCTCTAGTTGCTGCGAGTGGGGACTACTCTTTGTTGTGGTGCGTGGGCTTCTCTTGTTGCGGAGCACAGGCTCTAGAGCGTGGGCTTCAACAGATGCGGCACGTGGGCTCAGTAGTTGTGGCTCGTGGGCTCTAGAGCACAGGCTCAGTAGTTGTGGCATGCGGGCTCAGTAGTTGTGGTGCACGGGCTTAGCTGCTCCGTGGCATGTGGGATCTTCCCGGAGCAGGGCTCGAACCCGTGTCCCCTGCATTGGCAGGAGGATTCTTAACCACTGTGCCACCAGGGAAGCCCGAGAGTCACAATTTTTGAGATGGGAAAAACTAAACCAATTTTAATAGTGCATCAAAAAATACTATGTCATTGAAATGCTAAGATGGCTACACCTTTTATAAAGAGAGAGTGGGTCAAATGCAGGCTAGAGAGAGAGATGTTGTGAGGAAACAGAGGCATAAAAAAGTGTGTGGAATTATTTGCTGAATTCTTCAGGTTCTGACTTCATTCTTGGGACTACTTTCTATTATATAGGTAGTGATTCCAGAAATGATGCCCCGTTATAGTATTTTTAGAGGTACTCTTGGGCACCATAGCTCTAGATAGTAGAGATTAGGTGGATATTCAGGGTCTTTGAGACTGGTTTACTTCACTGACTTGTTATATGAGAACCTTGCATCATCCATTTTGCCTCTAATCACGTTTTCCATTTCTGGTGTGTCCTTCGCTCATAACCCCAGTTTTATAACACTTGCTGTATCAGCACCCATTCTCTTTCCAGTGCTCAGTTTTAAACAGCCTCATTATGAAAAATATAGTACTTAAAAACATGGCACAGATGTGGATTACTTCAGCACAAGATTAAAGAAATTATTGAGAAATGCAGTGACTGCTGAAATAACTTTATCCTAAAGGGCATTTCACTATTTTAATTGATTTTTTTTCTGTCTATTTTATTAAAAGGGTCCTTGGAGAAGGTAAATGGTAGATTACTTCCAGAAACAAAGGAACACTTAACTTATCTGTTATGACTACCAATGTGTCCATACTTTCCTAAAGTTAAACATTTTCTCATCATTTCAGAATAGCTTATAATGATGAATAAAACGATGTGGACCAGTTAGTTCTAACTCTAGCTAGGGCCTACTTGATATCTAAATATCATGTGCAATTTGGGAAAATTCACCTAAGTTTTACTTATCTGTGGCAGCTTTTTGACAAGAATAGGACTCACAATTTATTGTGTCAAATACAATCACTATTAAAATATTTTCTTATTTTAACTTCCGAAAGCCATACCTCGCCAAAATTGCACGACACTAGCAGAGGTCTTTACGACATCTCTAAGTTACAAAAGTTTAGATGACTAAATAGTCTTATAAATCTCAACGACTCAAAAGCTTATAAAGCCCTCAGGGTCTCTTGTCAAATCCCAAAGCTGGGGTGGACTCTGGATTGTGATGTTCATACAAGTTCAGATAGTTAAGTTTAAAGTTCAAATATCATTACCCTCTCCCTAAATTGGCTGATGTAAAAAAAAAAAAAACACATGATGTTACATGATATGTTTGTAAATCATAGTTTTAGTCTAGCCACACCTCTGTTTTCTACTAGTCTGCTTATACTTTAAGTGATGGTATGTGCAGATTAGGTTTATGACACTTTCAAATAAAATTCAGTTTACGTATATTTTCCTCTCATACGTAGAAGGAAAACCTTGGGTCTTTGTCATTTAGACACAGGGAGACAAAGTAAAATGTGTGGAAGTGAGGGGTCTTCATGGCCTCTCAAAATACCACAGCTCTGTGTTTGAGTGGGTGGGATCCACATCCAGAAGACCACAGAACCCATAACTGAGTGAATTCCTGCTGCAGGCACCCCTCAGCTGATCTTCCCCAATCTTCCTGACCCATCCCTACACATGGATCCAGTGCTTTGGGATTCTTTTACATCAATGTTGCCTCTTCCCTACAAAATATTTTCTTTCCTTGTGGTCTTCAAAAGTTTTTTCTCAAATAGATCTAAGGAGGGAACATTTTGAAGGAGTGACAACTTCTCTGTTAATATCTTTCTGAAGCCATATGGGCTTCATTTTCTCAAAAAAAAAAAGGAATTCAGTTCACTTTTCTTAATTGCCTTCTCTCAAAAAAAAAAGACAAAGAAAAAATGCAGAAACATTTATTTCTTTCCTTTCTAGAATCAGTAGGAGATATTTAAGTATAAAAACAAAGTAATTCAGTGTTAGCTTTCCTGTTTAACTTAACCAAATACATTAAAATGAGAATAAACAAAATGAGAGAAGAAATGGATTCAATTGAACCTAACAGGCTGGATACCACACCTTCTCTAACATTTTAATATTTCAGTTAGTGGAAAGTGTCACTTTGAGAAGCTAAATTGATCCAGATCTATCATTTGAAGAAGTTCCTCTTCTATCATAACAAAAAAATTTTAGCTTGTTCTAAATCTAACTAGCATCTACTTGATTTTTAAATATCATTTGCTATTTGGCAAAAATGAATATAAGTTTTACTTATCTACAGCCGCTTTTTGGTAAGAGTGGAGATTGCAACTTATTTTATCAGAACCTACTATTAAAACATTTTCTTAGCTTAACTTTTCCTCCTACTTCCCACATTAAAGAAAAATAGCAAAGCACACTTCTTTTTTATGTTTATGTAAACCTCAGGCATTTCAACTAATGCTTGCTTTTGACAATATCTAACATGTTGGAGTCAAATTATTTTACTGTTGGGGAGAACAATATGCCCATTTTAAAAATTAATTGTTGCCTTGTTGTTTGTATTCAAGAGCGATAGTATACATTTAGAAGAAATAAATATTCTCTCCTTTTGTCAATAAGAGATCCACTTCATTTATTCCTATTTAGTTGCCTTCTTTTTGTTGGGATTTAGACTAATGAGAAAATCTCCGAAAGATTCTTGACTGTCTAAACACCAAGCACGCAAATGCTTCTTAATAGAAATAACACAAGAAATGCGTTCAAAGACAATACGTCGCCTGAGAAATTCTTGTGTGCTGACAGCTCTCCAACAGTGTTGTCACAGCAGGAAGACATCAGTTGAAGAAACAGATAGTGACCTCAAAAAAGTCTGGTCAGCAGTGTGGACAGGGTTTCACAAGATTATAAATCACCCCAGGGTCACTCTGTTCCCACCATAAAGAGAGCATGGTCGTTTTATTGTAATCTAATAAGAGATGGGAGCAAAGGACAGCTCCAGTGTGTGTTTTCAAAAAAAAAAAAAAAAAAAAAAATTTTTTTATACTTTTAAAAAAAAAAAAAAAAACA
>NW_020174046.1:1268756-1297846 GCF_003031525.2 Neophocaena asiaeorientalis asiaeorientalis | reverse complement strand
TTTTTTGAAAAAAAAAAAAAAAAAAAAAAAATTCTTGATTACAGTTTCAAAACTATACAGTTTCCCTGCTCTTGAAGTGCAGATTATAGGGGTTAAGGCCATGTTAGTATTGGATTACCTTTTATAGCTGTATGTTATCCTCCGCTTCATGAATCAGAAAGTACTTAAATTAAAGTGAACATTTGGGAGTAATCCCAGTATGGAGCATGGTGATAGAAAATTAATCATGATTTGGTGATAGATTATTAAGCCTTTCATTGGAAGGGGGCCTTTCACAGAATTAGTGAAGTAACTCTCGAGTGGGTATATATATTAATATGGAAAAATACCCATGTATACAACAAGTTACGTTAGGATTGGTTTCATGCAGAAATGATTTAATAGAAGAAAACATGCTTTTATATAAAACTGTGTAAAAGAGATACAAACATTAAGTCTGGAGTGAATTACTAGCAGATTTGACTGTTTCTTGTATTCTTAATCTTTTTTTATAATACTAATTGTATTTGTTAGTTTACATGTTTATTTTTATATGCTGTTTAACTAAGTGGGTACTAAATATTTTAAATAACCTATTCTGACACGAGTGAAGCTAACAGTTTTATCTTTAAAATATTTGGGAATCAGAAAATCACTGTAATTAGTTTAAGGGTTACTGAGGAAATGGTAGCGAAAAATTTGAAGTAAAACTCTAGCTTTGGTGACATTTAAAAATGAAACATCCCTCTTTATTTGCCCTAACAACACTTCATGTGGTGGTGAAAAGAAGGCTTTAACTTTATTCAGTCATTTTATCATTGTACTTAAGCTTCGTCTTCAGCACTATTTGATTTATATACATTTCTGGGACCATAATCAGACGTCCTACCAGTTAAATGGATTTTATTCCCTAACTTATCGCCTTTGCTTTGTCAGTTTTTTCCTCTGGAACCATGCTGACATCTAGAGATAAGTCCTATCAGTCTTAGGCTATTGACTGAATTTTGATTGTGAAGAAGCCATCACTTAGAGAAAAACAGAGTGAGGTGTTATTGCCAAGGATATATTTTATGTTATGGGTCCAAAACACAAAGGTAAATAAGATGGAGTCTGTAGCTCTTCATTTTTTATTAGGCATGAGATGGACTTTGCAGGCTATGTTCATTGTCTGTTTTCCTTTTCCCTGTAGAAGTCACAGACCCCATGGTTTTCCTGTCATTTACTTTCTTGAGCAGAGATGAATGTGAAAGGGAATACAGACTCTCGAAGGATATTAGACTGGTCGGTTAAACATAGTGGGTCTTTAATTCATCTCAGTTATTTTCTAGTTGTCAGTTTCTCTTTGTTTCTTTCTCATTTATATATGCTTAAGTAGGTGAGGAGGCAGATTTCAACTGTGTCTCTTTGTCTAATAATGTCTCCAGTGCTGCTAAAAAGTGCCATTCCATGAACTGGAAACTGGAAATGATCAATAATATCTAGACAGGTTTCTTCCCTTTTCAAATATAGAAAACACTACTTTTGTGACTTTCACAGCCTCCTTCCAAAGAACAAAAGCTCTGACTGTCATTGCAAATTCAAGCCAAACATCACCAGGACAATAGTAACCAAATCCTTATTCTAACTTATTCTAACTTTTACTCTGTCTCCCAATGACTGCAATAAGAATTTTGCATATAGAAATAAGATATATTTGATCTCAATATCTCAGACCTCTTCTGAATCTGTAATGTTGCAGATGAGTTTCTTACTCTTATTTTATTTTCAGTATTTATTATAGTAACAATGTAAATGAATATATCCACTTAAAATATACGGTGATTTTAGGAGAGTAAGCTATTTGATTTCCTATATGTAGAAGACATATCATCGATCATTCATAGCAGAAATACTTCTCTATGTCTACACTCTCCCTAGCTAAAGCTTATAAATTAATTCACAACAACCCCCATCAAACACTGAAATTTCCCATATAACTAAGACTTGCACATAGTCATCTCTTTTACATATGTATTTTTTCTTGGTAATCTTTATTGCTAGACGGTCTCAAATAGAATGTAAGTGCAAATGCCAACATGTATTTTTGTTAGTGGCACTGAATAGACTGCTTAAGGTTGAAAAACAAATGTACTTACTTTGATTTATCACTTGTGACATTAGCATGTACCATACTGCTCTCTGGGAAACAAAATGGTTGCACCTGAGGACAGTGATATAAACACTACTTTGATTATTTGAAACAAACCATTAGGCTTTGATGAAAGAACTATTACCATGGTGGATCCTGTACAGGGAGAGCGTGCTTGGATATAATGGATGAGCAGTCTGCAATTACTTGTTTAGAATTTAAAGAAGTCAGAGCTTAGTTTTTAGGAGGAAATAGACATATGAAGTGAATTGAGTTTTATATGAATTTATATGGCAGAATTTTTACAGCTAGTACATCCTCAGTTGCAGTAACTCTATCTGTAAAATCAAATTCATTCAAATTAGATAAACTTATCCTAGTGCCAAATTAATTGTGATTTTAAATGAAGTCTAAAGTTATTCTATTACATCTTTCAAAAAGAATTTCCCACATGGAATTTTGTTAATTTCCATCTAGAGACTAAAAGGTGTTTTCTTTTACTTACACTTTTAAATGCACATACACACACATACACAAAATTAAACCTAGTTATGAATTGAATTTATCCTATATGATTTGTAGCAACTTTACATAATTAAAACATATAGATGATATATAGATAGATATAGATATATATACACCCCCAACTACCTATCTACTAAAATTCCCCACTACATGGAAATTTTATTTCAAAGTCATAAGTTAAGCTAAAATATTTAAGTTCCTGAGAAGGGTAACTCTTCTAACTTTCTAACATTAGTACATTAGTGTGGATTAAATGTCAGATTAGACAATTTTATCTAATATTGAAAACAGAATTCAGGGAATAGGATTTAAGTAAGTTTATGTGGGAGGGGAGTATGGAAGATGAGAGGGCAGGAGGGGACAAGTGGATACAAGAACGTCAGTAATAGCTTTAATGAGTGGAGGGTTCGGGAACCCAGAGGCAAGCCGAAAGACTGCAGGTCTTAGATATTGTAGAGTGCAGGACAGAAGTGAGGGAGAATGGGCCATTCAAGGATGAGCCACCGCAAGCGAAGGACTGTCTGACTGAGAGGGCAGGACAGAACCACATGAGGACCACACAATGAAGAATAACCCAGTCTTTTCCCCAATCTTGCATGAGCCTGCTCTAAAACCTCATAACCTACTTCTGTGAACAGTGATGAGCATTTTCCACCCTGTGTCTTATTCAAATAATTTGCTTTTGTAGATGCACATTAGGCTGATGCTGAGGTTTTATGGTTGAATATATGATTTGATGCTATACACCTTGGTTTGTAGTACAAAAAGTACATAAGTTTAAAAAAGATGTTTTAAAACATTATTTTGATTAATCTGCATTCCATTTGGAGGTAGATGGCACAGGTACAATTAGCTTCATATACCCAGGAGGAAATGTGGGTTTCACAGGGAGCGAAAGAACTTGCTTAAGGTCAAGGACAGTAAGCTGCAGAGAGAGAAGCAGAACCTGGATTTTATCTTTTGGTCTAGCGTGCCTTCTGTTAACTTGTGATGCAGCTTTCCACTTTTGAAAGATTGTGGTTTCCTGATTCAGAGGCTTTAAGTCTTCATCAGAAGAGTTTAGCACAGAAAACAATGCCAGAAAAAATTTCCCTATGTGATTTTATTTGTAGTGTATTTCTGTCTTCTTTATGAGTAAATTTTGTTTGCAGAGGGGAGGAAGGATGGCTTCTGCTTTATGGCATTAAAGATAACCAACTTGTGTTGCACTTATGGGCACAGCACCTGAATTTACATACCTATATTGCAGAATTCCTTTTTTCTCAACCCAGTTAAACAAAAGCTATCAGAAGAATTATAAATTTACCAAGTAAACTCAGGTGACTATTAAATGATTTTATGAGATTAATGGCACCGTTCTTTGTTGCTGTCCACTCCACGGTGCAATCGCTCTAAAATTCAGTTGCTAATTTTCCAAAAAAAGAAGCAGAGACAATTGCCATGAAAAAGGATTTGCTATTTAATTGGTGCCTTAAAATCAGGGAAGTTGGAAACCTTAATCAGCTATATATTTATGACTTTTTTCTCTATTCTTTTCCCTCTACTTCAACTGGCATGCAAGTCTGAAGTTTTATTATCAGTGACATAAATTAAATTGTAAATGTTAAAAGGGCACTGTCCCATTGAAGGTGAATCCAATGTTTTTATAAACTGAATAAGGAACGTTCTATCAATGACCTTATTCTTCTGAAGTACATTGACAATCCTTTGATGTAGTCATCACTCCTTTGCTCTCAGCTTCATTCTTTGCGCCTGCTGGCGCTTCTGCTATTATGGAATCATTTCCTGGTTGAATGAATGTTTTCTCAAGTTTGGAACTTAGTACACAACCCAAGGATGCCTTACCAATTAAGCCGCACATTTATTTTGTTTTTAACTAGCCTGGCATTGAAGGCTGTATTCTCCAAATTAATGAAGCCCATGTTGTAATGATTCGTTTTAGGTTCCTACAACCAGTGTGTTATAAGAGGAGGTGATCTAGTTTGTAAGGGCCCTGTAAGTCTATAGGCTCCAGATCCAGCCTTGCCTACATCCCTGAGACCGTGATTAGAACATAACCTCCATAGATACTGGTAAGTTGGAACTATTCAAGCTGTTTAGAGGCATAAAATTGGATTTGTGCTCTGGAGTTTGGAATCTAAGCCTGCACCAACTTTTTCCTCTTCTGCTCTATCTCTTTATTTTCAATCAAAAATCATTTTAAATTTAGATGATAAAAGTGGGCCTAGCATATTAGAACCCATTATCAAGATGATAATAATCCCATTCTCTTAGATGTTCTTAATCACTGTCCTAGTGGAATTTGAATGTCCTATGGGAACTCTCTATGGAGTTAATTGGAAAGCATTCGGAAGACTTAGGTTCAGGGTTTGTGATGCTTCCCTATTCCAATCTATGGTTAATGAGAATCCAATCAATCATCCCTAGCTGAGTAGTTAACAAACATTCTATGAGGGTCTTCTTGGTTAGACACTCTTCTAGGTGCTGGAGATAAAATGGTAAATAAAGCACTAGTTTCTGTCCTCAAGGGTCTAGCACAGAACATAGTTATAAATGTATAAACATGTAGGTAAACTAGGCATAATTACATATAATAAACCATATTTTTTTTTTGTTTTTAACAGCTTTATTGAGGTCAATTAATATAAAATCTACACATATGTAATGTACACAATTTGATGTAAAGTTTCAATTATACAAGATGAATGTGTTCTACAGATATGCCCTACAACATAGCTCCTATAGTTAATAATGTTTTATTGTGCTCTGAAAATTTGTTGAGAGTAGATCTCATGTTAAGCGTTCTAACCTTACTTTATTTTACTTGCACCTTCATGCACACACAATTACAGGTTGCTATGGTAGCAGAGGAAGGGTGCCCAAAGAAGTCTCTATGGGATGGCATGGACAAGTGTGGAAATGGGAGGGCAGGCAGGTTATATATGCTTCTGGCTGAGGTGATATCTCAGCTGAGTTTCAAAGGAGGACTAAAGGGAGGGAAAGCATCTGGGCACATGAGCACAAGCTTGCAGATAAGAAACAGTTTGTATAACTTACAAAACTGCAAACATTTTCAGGAAGAGGAGAAGGAGAAAATTCTTGAAAGATAAGAAAGGTCCAGATTAAAGGAAGTTTCTTTCACTTTTTTCCCTGGACTGATTTAATTTAGAATCATTTCAAAAAAAGCAAAACCAAACCTAAAACTAGTGTTTATCTAGAAAAGCAGTATACCATACACAATCAGCGTCAGGAAAGGAAATAATCAAGTTGACAAATATGCTTTGTATTGATATGTATATACTATATGCAACATTATTTTGTTGCTATAAAAAAGTTTCTTTTCATATTAAGCAGTCAAATTGACATTTCAATACACATTTTAGCTTCTAGTTTTTAAGATGCAGAATGTGGGATCTAGATGGATATGCCAAAGGCAATGGACTCAGGGTGTTAATTCTTTCCATTGCTTTAGTTTTACATGTGCATGGATACAGCTGTTTTTGCTGTTGCCAGATGTTAGACCAGGGGCTCCAAGAAGCTTTTCCATATATCAGCTGTTTCCCAGAGGTAAAGTATTATAACACATAATAACATTCTTGAAATATAAAGGCAAGTTGTCTTTATTTTTAGGTGTCAATCATAAATATATTGAATAAATATGTGTCCACACAAAAACTTGTACACAAGTGTCCATAACAGTCCAAACAAAGAAACAACCCAAATGTCCATCAACTGATGAATAGCTAAATAAAATGTGGCATATCCATACAATGGAATATTATTCAGCATTAAAAGGAAATGAAGTGCAGATGCATGCTACAACATGGATAAACCTTGAAAACATTATGCTAAGTGAAAGAAGCCAGTCACTAAAGACCACATGCTATATGATTCCATTTGTAGAAATTGACCAGAATAGGCAAAATTACAGGGACTTAAAGTAGATTAGTGGTTGCCTATGACTACAGGGTAGAGTGGAGAGTGACTGCTAATGGGTATGGGATTTCTTTTAGGGGGATAAACATATTCTAAAATTAGATTGTGGTGACGCTGGACATCTCTGTAAATACACTAAAATCATTGAATTGCACACTTTGAATGGATGAATGTATAATATGTGAATTATTTCTCCATAAAGCTATGAAAAAAAGAGTGATATATTGAAAGCTTGGATAAGGAGGTGAGATAAATAATGCAAAAGTATCAACTATGCAAATATTTCTTCTTTATAATGTTCTTAAATAAAATATAGAGACTAAACTAGTAAATAAAAGAACAAACTAAATGTGAAACACATAATTAATAACACTATTAAGGGCATATTTTTCATTGTTTCATTTAAATTTTTTTAACCTTTAATCCATCAATTTGGGTGAGGTATGAAAATTAATAAATTAATAGCTCACTTACCTCCCAAGCCAATCAGTGATGCATTTCCCATTTCTCCTGTGAGAGTCTCCTTAATTTAAGGCTTGATTATTTGGAACATTTTTTGAATTTAATAGTATGTTTTCCTTCAATTATTAAAATAAATTTTAAGCAACAGTGTTAAAATTCCCACATCTACAAATGTATAAAATAGTGATAACTTCAGCCCTATATTGCTGGAGGAAATGAATGTTTTTGGACAGAGCTTCTACTTTATTGACTTTATGATAGGCAAAACACATGCATTTTAGGGCAAATTCCCCCATTGTGTAAACTACTCCCTGGGAGTAAGTAAGAAATTATATTAACTCTTTTGATGAAGTAGTAATTGAAATAATACCCTAGTGACTTAGGGTCATCTAAAGTTGCTAAAGAAACTAAATGGAGAATTGTAGTTCAGCTGAAAGCTGAACTCTAGTTGCAGACCTAGAAAATACTAAATAAAAATCAAGTTGGCCATGGCTTAGTTTGCCCCATTGGTTCTTTTCTTCCCTCTCTCCTTCTCTCCTCATCCCCCATGATCCCTCACCCTCTCACTCTCCAATTTATTTATTTCTTATTCCTTATGAACATATTCACTGAGCCCCTGCCACATGCTGGGCACACATTACTCTTTCTACAGCAGGAGTTTCACTTCTCATTACTTAGCCTATTTTTTTTTTTTTTTTTTTTTTTTTTTTTTGCGGTACGCGATCCTCTCACTGTTGTGGCCTCTCCCGTTGCGGAGCACAGGCTCCGGACGCGCAGGCTCAGCGGCCATGGCTCACAGGCCCAGCCGCTCTGCGGCATGTGGGATCCTCCCGGACCGGGGCACGAACCCGTGTGCCCTGCATCGGCAGGCGGACTCTCAACCACTGCGCCACCAGGGAAGCTCCTTTTTTTTTCACTTCTCATTACTTAGTATATTTTTGTTGCTTTCCTGACATTCAGCTATCGATTGTTTGTTCAGAGTATTAGGAAAAGTTCCTCTCCTCTTTCCCAAATTGTAGTATGTCAACTTGTTATAGGAAATGGTTAGCATCATTTTACTCCTTCACTTTCTAAGTAATTGTTTGATCTTAGGTATACCTTTCTGAGTCCCAGCTGACTCATGTTAGTAATATAGTAATAATAATATACAATGTTCATGGTTATTATGCAGATAAAGCTTAATGACCATGTGTCTTTATTTTTAAATCTTGGCTGATTGTAGACAGTAAATGACAACTCTTTATTGAAGACTCTATATACATAATACCACACTAGGTAATAACAGTTTCACAGAAGAAATGGATTACAGTTTCAGATCAATTTCTAGAAACTTACATTTCTTTTTCTTATTTAGAATAATATAATTTTATTACTTCTTTTATTACGTGGTATGTGGTGACAGGTTGAAGGGATTTTGAGCTAATGGAAAAAAAATAGTGCTATCTCTCTTTGATATCCAATGAAAAATTGGAATTTACAAAGCAAATTTTGGCAAGTTTTGGTTATAATTCCTGTCAATTATCCTTCTATTTTGAGTGGGGGAAATGTATCTCAATAATTGTACATAATTTTTTTTTTTTGCAGAAAGCATCAGCCTTCAGATGAAAAACCTTTTTAAACTAGTATCATTTAGCCTCCATTTGTTGATGAATTTGGAATACTTTCATATGATTTGCACAGTGATTATCCTATAACTATGTTGGCATAGCAAGCATTTTGGTTTTTTCAAGTTTATAATAACTTGGCTTGAATGCCTTTTTAAAAACAATCAAGATACAGATAAGTTTCATCTACAATCGCTTTCTTATAGCTCTAAGTTTAATGCTACCTTTGGCTATTTGTGATATAACACATTAAATGACTTTCTCAGCTGTTCCATATTTTAGATACAAATTTAACACTCAGGAGTATTTCATTATATGACGGTTTTGATTATAATACCAAAATAAAAGAAAATGCATTTCTCAGCGCATCAGTGAAAAAGTTTAAATAAGTTAATCACATGTCTTTATGAGGTCTTTCATTTCATAGCTCGATAGCTTTGTAAAGTTCCATTGTCACTTTTTAGTATCATTATGTGCATGCATCTAGAAATGGGAGGTTTAGCTAAGATATGAGGCCCTTTTAATTTCTGATTTGAACACGTTGACCCTTTCCTTTGTCTTAATAAGTAGAATAACTCTGATTGCTGGATTTTTTTTTTTTTGGATTTTTTTAAATGGAAACATGGGATTGAATAATTTTGCTGTCTTTATAGCCTGCAAAAAAGGGCATTTTGAAGCAAGTGATGCTTTTGTCTTTTATGTTTGTGTACAGAATAGGGATAAAAACCCATTTCTTGAATATTTTATTTTTCTTATTTATAAAGTTAATGATACTCTGCAGAAAATTATGAGTCAAAACATGCCACCACCTTTGTGGAGGTAACTGTGTTATTATCTATGATATAGTCCCCCAAAGGTATATTTCTATGTAGATTTTTTGTAACTATAAAACTATAAGTTCAAATATGTAAAAATGTGTTTATTCTTTATGCATAATATATTATTTTCAAATTATGATTTGGCTTCTTTTCTCTTATAGAACTATTAAATTATTAACAGTGAAAATAAGTTTTTGTTTTGTTTAACTAATTAATTAATTATTATTTCATTTAATTCTTTCCTCTTTCCTTTGAAATCACAAAAGTGGACTATTAGCCACTTATTCCATCATGGAGACTTTGAAAAAATAGTACATCCTAACCTTCCTCTTAAATTGTGGTTCTAAAGTGACAGGTTAATTTCGAATTCAGTTTTGATTGAGCATATGCCACTTTTTACATGCTTTACATAACTAAAATAGAGCTGTCTGTAGAAATCCTTGTATTAGGGAAATGAACTCTAACCAAGGTAGATTTTCTTCAATAAATGCCTTTTCAAATTCATTGCAACTTTTTGGAAACATGCAGTGTATTAGACATACTAAAGAGACACAAGGGGTATGAGAGAACAATACCAAGTGCAAGAAAGAGCACTTTTCCTTAATTTAAGCTTTCCATTAGAAGGGCCTTGAAGAAAGCAAAGGAATTCTTAGTTTTACTTTTCCTGTTTCAAAGGTAGTTGTAGTAATATTAATCCATGTAACATTCTGCAAGATGCAATTTTGATCTTTTGTAGATAGCACTGTTCACTACAAATAGAGTGGCATTCCCATTTCTTTTCCATGTATAGTATCATTTAATTTAACATAGGCTACTTTCATAAATGACACTAAAAGAATCCTAAGCATATTTAAGATTGGATATCATTGAAATGTGTATGTGTGTATGTGTGTGTCTGGGCGCATGTGTGTGAGTGCAAGAGTATAATTTTACTGGTTTATATTTTAAGAGAGAGTAAAGGAAGTGGATGATATTCCATGTGTTTAATAGTTACCAAAAAGGATTTACTAAACAATATCGTGGTAAGGATACTGTGAATATCTTAAATGGTTTAAACCACAGGGTGATGCTTGGATAGAAGAGCAAAAATAAAAATGATGTCTTACTGTAACTTAAAACAATAGTGATACTCATAATTCAAGTGCATAGGTCTAAAAAAATAAGAGGTTTTCCTAAGCATTTCCATCTTATAGGAACGTTTCAAGTATAAGTTAAAGACTGAACGTTGTGTGGAAGGAGAATGCAGAGCAAATATTATAGAAAATAATATTTTAATGAACAAGCTACTTCTTATTTAGAATCTTAGAATAACCAGACTAAGAAGGGACCTCAGAATCATCTACTTAACTTCCTCAGTTTACAGATGAGGGACTGAGTCTCACAGACAGGCTTCATGACCCAAAAGGAGAGGAAGACTCTATAATATTGGAGGAATGTTGGAAGTAGAGGACAACCATAGAGGAAGGATCTATTGTAATAAATAGACAATTTCATAATCATTGTGATGCACTCTTCTTTATTATAAGAGTTCCATTAGAAAAGGGACTGGAAACTAATGGTATGATTCATTTCACAATATATTTTGAGACTTTAAAAATGGATAGCAATTAAAAACTGCCAAATGTCCAGTGGGGGAAAAAAAGGCACAATTGTAGATGAAGTGTAACTTGCTATGGAAGATTTGAGAGCTGAAAGACTGACTTGGTACTCCACCTTCAAAGACAGTTTTGCAGACAGTTGTACCCACTTGTGGAGCTGGATAAAAGGTTGATGGAAAATCACTATTTAATCTTACATATGGTTTTCTGGTCATCCCTGACCATCTCTTTTGTTTCCTGTCTCACAGAGAAGTTTTGAGGCTATCCATAGGGAGTTTATTCAACTTTTAGAGCAAAGAAAATTAGGTGAGTTCCAGGTGTAATGCTTATCATATCTTGTGAATTACATCATATCTCAACTTCTCTACTCCTTGGAGGCTTCAAATGTAATCTTATTCCAGTTTCAGTATTGAAAAAAAAAATCTTTTCTCTAAGGTATTCTTCTTTTTCTTTCTTTTGTCTCACATTTTTGTTGTTGTTTGTTTTGTTTTTGGCTTGTTGGGCTGTTGTTAAGGGGGAGTGAAACCCTTTTTATTTCATCATTTAGCATAAACATTTTAAAAGAATTTAAGTCTTAATATTAAGATAGGATTTTGATGGCAAAGTAGTGGACATTTTACTGAATTGAATTCTTAAAATTTCAAAATATGCCAATAACCTGATAGAAACTTACATATTATATATGATATATGTACCTACCTATGTGGGAAAAAGCTGTTTGTTACTAGATAGGCACTGTTACATCTATAGTATGTGGATAAATAAGTTATTTTTCAATTCTAGTAAAATAGAAAAAAATAAGACTAAATCAGTTAAAAGGAACTAAACTGCGTAAAAGGATTAATCTACTGAAGTCTATGTTCACAAATTGGAGAAGCAGATGAACTCTCTTGAATGGGGCCATCACTTCAGGCAGTTTGATTAGTAATCTGTAAAGATACATCTTCTACTATGTCTACTTATGAACTTTTCCAGAGTGGGTCCTGGCTTTCTCAGGCTGTGTCTTCATGAGCAGACAGATTTGGCCACTTTGAAATACAGCTATCAGCTCTAAGGATCTTATGGGCCTGTGTTCTGGCCTAGAACTCAGGTATTAGATTGGCAAGGTTCGTACTTTGGATATCTTTCATTTGAGACGTGATTGATGGTGTGATGAGATCATCAGAAGAGAAGGCTGAAACACCTTTTTCCTTCCCATGTTTGTTTTCTCTTTTGTTTGTTCCATTTGAATATAATTGCCCTGCTACCACTGTCAAACAGTTTTTAGAGGACAATTGATAATTCTATCTTTTCTTCATAGAAATCATACGAGGAAAATGATCAATTAGAAAAGAACACTTCTAATGCTCTTTATACATTTGAGTATGGATTTATAACTGTATGTTACTCTACTTGTGATTTTAATTGATTTGCATTTCCAAAAAGGTATATTAATATTTTAATTTGACATATATTGAGTTCTTTTTTTATCCCAGGTTTGATGCCTTTGTCCAAAGTGAAGTCATCAAGAGAGTATTATATGAAACCTAAAAATTGAAACTTCAAAAATTCTAATGTATTCCTTAGCACTAGGAATAGAATCCAAGCATCCTACCACGACCTAGAAGCCCTATGCAAAGCTTCAGCTAGATTCTGTCGCATCCTTGGGAATTAAAAAAAGTCGTCTCATAAGCAACCAAATCCACTCAGTAGCAGGAGGGTATTGCCACTGACTGTGTGAAGCAAAGCTTGCCTCTTCTTGGCTGGATGTTAGGGTAAGGGCGTGGTGACAGGCACTGGGTCTTCCTTGAGACATCTTAGCAGGCCCACACACTTCTCTGACAAGGTTGTAGATCCAGTTTCCTTCCACAGAAAGTCTGCCCCCTAATACCTTCCTGTGAGTAATTTCAGTCTTATCCATTGGGTGTCAGTTCAATGAAACTGAGCCGTTTCTGGTTCATCCTAACATTGCCCACATCTTTTCACCCTAGACACCCTTTGTCATGCTATGTTATTGTTGTTTCAGACTTTATCAATATCTAAAAGTATCTTATTTGTTTTCTTAGTTTTGTTTTCTCCTCATTAGTATGTAAATTCTTTGTTTTTTCACTGTTGGATTCTTAGTGCTGAGAATAGCACCTGGTACTTCCTAAGGAATCAATTAATGTTTGTTAAACAAATAATGAAACAGTACCTTTACACTCTCTAATTTGCTCTTATTCTCTCAGTAATAGAGAATGGAGTTTGTACATGCTTATTATTTTTGCTGGAGGATGGAAAGGAGGGTATAAAGAAAGGATCAGTTCTTAATGTATTTTTACATCCACTAGAGAAGTACCAAGTATACCTATGACCCGGAAAAAGGCTTTTAGCTAGAGGCTGCCAATCTCAGTCCAGGACCACATAAAATAAAAAGACAGAGGGTGCCATGACACTCTGCAGGTTCTGTGCTGGATATTTTCCATGTGCCCCTCAGATCCATACTACATCCTTTGCCACTTGGCCCTGCGCTCCAGGAGCCAGATTTTTATGGACTGTCTTACTGGTCTCTCTTGCCCTCTGGTTCCTGGATGTGTTCAGCCAATGGAAAGTGCCAGCTGAGATCAGCAGGAGAGAATGGGGTCAGGACATTTATTTCCCTTTCTCCCTTCTTGCTGCCTTAATGAAGGATGGCTTCACCCCTCCTCCAATATCCACAGTCCTTGCAGGGCAGCCCCCTCTGGTTGCAGTAACCGTTCCACCACCTTGCCCTTTTAGGTTTCTCACACCTGGCAGCCCCAGGGTACCACACTCTCCCTTATTGGTTTACTTCATCTCTGTTGATGCTTTTGAAAATACTCTCTAGGCCATGTAACTCTTCTCTGTTACAACATTTGAATGGACCATACCTGTGCTGAGACCCTGATAGATACACGTCCCTTCCAAGTGTTGTACTGGAAACATCACTCTTAGACAAGTTATAATCCCGGGATGTAGTGTAGAGTCTGTGCATACCTCCATGACTTGGACCATTCCACTTATCTGGGTCATGGTTTGTCCTATCAACAGAGTAGAAAGGTTGGATTAGATGACCCTCAATGTTCTTTCCAGATTTTTTTTTTTTTTTGCGGTATGCGGGCCTCTCACTGCTGTGGCCTCTCCCGTTGCGGAGCACAGGCTCTGGACGCGCAGGCTCAGCGACCATGGCTCACGGGCCCAGCCGCTCCGCGGCATGTGGGATCTTCCCGGACCGGGGCACGAACCCGTGTCCCCTGCATCGGCAGGCGGACTCTCAACCACTGTGCCACCAGGGAGACCCTCTTTCCAGTTTTAGTATTATATATTTTCCTCTCCTCATCTTTATTTTTCTTCACATGCACAAACTTGCCTTTTCCCAAGAAGTACAGTCCAGGCAAAAGTGGGACATGCCACTGAATTTTATGACAGTATTGCTTAACTATGTCTATCATTTATACAAAGATAGTGTCTTTTCCAAAGTAGTAGTATTTGTATTGTTATTACATTATCAACTTACTAATATAGATATGCAGATATTTTTATTCACATATTTGATTTATCAGCTTGATTTATCAGCTATTTTCTAAATTTTGTTAGTTTTAAGACAATCTTTTCTTTCTTTCTTTCTTTCTTTTTGGTTAATCTGAACTTTAAAACCTGGTAGAGGGGCTTCCCTGGTGGCGCAGTGGTTGAGAGTCCGCCTGCTGATGCAGGGGACACGGGTTCGTGTCCCAGTCCGGGAAGATCCCACATGCCGTGGAGTGGCTGGGCCCATGAGCCATGGCCGCTGAGCCTGCACGTCCGGAGCCTGTGCTCCGCAACGGAAGAGGCCACGACAGTGAGAGGACCGCGTACCGCAATTAAAAAACAAAAAGCAACCTGGTAGAAATGTTATCTTTTTCTTATGTTGACAAAGCCTAAAATTCATGGTTATGCATGTTTAGCATTAAGTATTATACCTTTAATGTGAAATCTTGCTTATATCATTTATTAAGTTTTATTCACTTGGGGAAATGTCACACCACTTTCCTAAAAACCACTTGAAACATCGCTCAAATCAGTGTTCGAAAAGGCAGTTACTGTTTGTTGTTGTTGTTTTTATCACTCTACCCTTTAATAACTTTTCCAGTTATTTTAAATTCTGATATGCCTAGTTGCCTTTCCTTTTATCAATGGCTATGAATGCTATTACCACCTTGTTTAAAAATGTGTTATTTCACAGACTGAGTCTGTATGTGAGAAAAAGTGGTTCACCAAGTTAAGGAACAGTGTTATTTTAGGCAACGGTAATACTGAATAACATTGTGCATCTAAGCCTGACTCTCTCTCCGCTACTTCCATTTTTTTAGAGGCACGTGAATACTTTCAAACCCACACCTAGAAAACAGTCTGTGGTCGTTTTTACTTGGACAGTCTTGCTCCAAGGAATATTTGGACATTAGCATAAAGGTTGCACATGTTATACAAAGTGTAATTAAAGAAGCTTTGATCCCCAAATGTCAACTAGCTTGCTAAGTGTCATAACAAAGTGTCAAGCATCTGGTATACAGTTAATTTGTAGTCATTAACTCCATATTGTTGATGTGACAGTTTGTTAGCAAAGCAAGCTTGACAGTTGCATTTTGTTCTTGATTGACACCTACAGACCTCTGCACCCGTTTAGTTTACATTCCTGTTGAGGTTTCCTCAGGTTACATTTTTACTGCTTAATTTCCCCCAACTTATTAGTTGAAATGCTGGTAAACTTTTAAAAACATATGCTATGTTAGCACAGAATTTCACATTTCAACTCTAAAATGTTCTAAATTTATAATAATGCTGGAAATAAAGAAATACTTGATGATTTTTATTTGGAACCTAAAGATTTGTTCAAGTAATACGGCAACCCGTGCATTATTCTGATGCATAATTGTCACAAATAACATATTTATAATATAACAATTACTATGGCAATTAATCTAGTCAGCACTAATTTCTTGTACAGTTCCATTAATATTTCCACTTTTCAAAGGCTCAGAAAACAGATAACTGGATACTTCATCATATTCTTAATTGCATTGATTTAATCCAAAGAGTCCATTACAATCTAATTTCAGTCCTTTAATGTTTTAAAATTTTACTTGTATTGAATTATATGCAACTTGTTTGATGCCAGGTTTTTACCACTGTTATTAATAGAATTCCATTTTAAAATGTTTTATAAGATACTTCATTCCTTACTTTCATATATTCTCTTATTATATCAATCCTGCATTCATATATGTAGGGTAGTATGTTAGTGAATTGTGTGAAGTAAGAATCAAATATATTTTTATAATATACTAGAATATATAATTAATACAATCATAGTATGTGAATTGATGGAAATAACTTATTTAATTCCTGCAGTTTGGGTTGGTTGTGTAGCTAAGCTAAGCAATATGTGTAATTCATAAACCCACAAAGTTGTGGCAAAAATCAGAAAGTTTCGTTCACCAAAGGTCATTTTTTTTACTGCCTTTTTTGGAGAACTTTGACTTTATGGACAAACACAATGAAATTGACAGATGAAAGTTTTTAAATTTATATCCACTTCATCTCATTTATTTTCCCCTAGCAGATAAGGCCGTAGTTAATTCATTTGTTGACAAGATCATAATCCACTTCTTTTACCACTTGCATTAATTCTATCCTTTGCCCTCAAATAATACAAGAATACAACATCACAGTACAGAGAGTCCCCGGCCTGGGGCCTGAAGTCTGAATTCAGTCCTTCATTTTGTCCCCACTTTGCCATATCACCTTGAATAGATATTTTTATTTATTTAGGCTCCATGTTTCTTGATCGGTAAAATGAAATCACTGGGCTAGATCATCTCATATGTTTCTTCTAACTCTAAAAATTATAAATTCACGTGTTATTTTACATTATGATTAGGAAAGGACTATCCATTTAAATATTGATATGATGTGCCTCTAGAACTTGTGCTTTTGAGCATTGTATGTTTTAACCTACCTGACTTTTCCAGCACATCACTAGTCTGTTAGATGACTTGAATGAGAACTAGTCAAATGAAATTATGTTGCAATTTTGCTCTTTAACCTGTTCCATGGTATTGTTGCTTCCCTTTCCCAGTTGTACTGTCTTTGAGTTGGTGGAGGAGTGAATTCTCCTTTAGAATGAAGACAAGGAACCTCATTTATGGCAAAATGAGAAGATAGCTGTGGGTGGAGATGAGAACAAGGGTCTGGAGAATTATGGGACTGCAGCTTGAGTGTGAGCTCTCGGCTCTGATTGCTAGCTTGATCGCATGGTAAGACCTTAGGCAAGTAACTCAACTCATAGGATCCTTGTTTCTTTATCCTAAGTGTAGACTGATACCTGCCTTGTAGAATTTTGTGATATTAAATGACACTGATTGTGGGTAAAACATCTGATCCTTGGTAGGTGCTCTATAAATGGTAGTCATGTTTACTAACTTAGTAAACTTAGACTACTTTCAAGTTCAATTCAGTCGCTCTTTCTCTCTGTGAAAGAAAAAAGGTAAAACCCATTTCGTAGGACTGACGTTCGTGTGAGGACTGAGTGTTGTGCCTAGAATATAGTAGGTACTTAATAAATACTTTAATGTATAAAGTCCATTATCTTTGTTTGAAATTCTAAATATGTTTAAGGAACTAGGCATATCAGACAACGTTTTAGTAGAAGCCAAGTGTAAAACCTATAGAGAGAAGTTTGACTTGGCAGTAATTGTATGGAAGAGTAGCTATGAGTTTTCACATCTAACAAAAGTGGGCACAGGACAGATCAAGAAATTTGAGGCTGCTGGTCTGTGGTGTTATTTAGCAGATATGTGGAATCGTGATTGGATCACCAAAGTGTGATTTCATTGGGTAATAACTCAGTGACAGTTTAGGTGATGTAAATAACTGAGTTATAAATTCAGTCATGATGGAATAAGCATTTTCCAGATATCTTTTTGTGTGTGTGCGTTGCCCATGACTTTAGCCTCTTCTTATTAAGAGAAATCCCAAATTACATGGTAGCACAGATTTGATTGGTTACTATATAATAATATACAAAATACACATTAATAGGGCATTTATATTAAATGCCTGAGTCAATTGGAAATGGACTTCAGGGAACTGTTACCTTATTTATTTTAATTTATGTACATGATGACACCATTCTGATGTCCCCTAACCGTCACTGACTTGTCTTCTAATACTGATCAGAGTACATAAGTTTGGAATAAAGATAATGTTTTTGTTTTTTTTTTTTTTGCGGTACGCGGGCCTCTCACTGTTGTGGCCTCTCCCGTTGCGGAGCACAGGCTCCAGACGCGCAGGCTCAGCAGCCATGGCTCACGGGCCCAGCCGCTCTGGGGCATGTGGGATCTTCCCGGACGGGGGCACGAACCCGTGTCCCCTGCATCGGCAGGCGGACTCTCAACCACTGCGCCACCAGGGAAGCCCAAAGATAATGTTTTTAATCTAAGCTCATCAAGATAAGAATACACTTTTAAGAGTGGAAGTTGATTAAATGCTATCAAAACCGCCATAAGTGTGCAAAATTATTCTATAGCTTTAGGCTTTTAAAGAAAGACAACAGGGCTTCCCTTGTGGCACAGTGGTTGAGAGTCCGCCTGCTGATGTAGGGGACGCGGGTTCGTGTCCCGGTCTGGGAAGACCCCACATGCCATGGAGCCGCTGAGCCCATGAGCCATGGCTGCTGAGCCTGCGCATCCGGAGCCTGTGCTCCACAACGGGAGAGGTCACAAAAGTGAGGGGCCCGTGTACCGAAAAAAAAAAAAAAAAAAAAAACGAAAAAAAAAAAAAAAAAGACAGCAAAACAGACATGAAAATGTAACATCAGAATGTACTATGCTGATATATTCTGTGAGAGAGGCAAGTGGAAATCAAGGATCATGAATAGGTCAATTTATATCCTTAAGAGTGGAAACTCATTTTTTTTTAAATTACGGTGCATATAAAATTAGAGCTCTATGCCTAATATTTAAATATATATTCCTTGAGTTTAACCCATTGTGAAATATATCAATAAATCATAAATCCAGAGTAAAAATAAAATATGTGGAAGGCCACTGTGATCCTTGCAATTAGTACTGGGAGCACAATTTTAAACAGTTGTAGGACAACTTAATTTGTGAGTCAATTTCTAAAGATTTTAACCACATGGAAAGGCAGAAAAATGTGTAAACTTGTAGACAATGAGGAGAAATAAAGGAAAATACTGTTCAGTTCATTCTGCTTTAACTTATAAACACTTAAGATCAACTTGTAATGAAAGAGTCAGTTTTAAAATACCTTTTAACAGCTTATATAGACTTTCAGTTTCCAAAAATATTTTTAACAAATATTAACTAATTTGCTCTTCATATGAAAATACTATTAAGCTTATTTTATAAAAGTAGAAACTGAGGCTCAGGGGACTATATCAAGAGATGCTTCGATTGCCTGCATGTTACTTGCTCTCTACAGCAAGATGGCAGGTAAAATAACAAAGAGATGACAGGAGGGGTATATTGCTCACTTCATATGCTCAAAATCGAAGTACACTCATGATTTTTTCAAGACTTTTCTCTGTGGTTTCTTGGTGTTAAGTTAGATACTCTCAAAGATGAATAATTAAATGGTAAACTAGTGGTCTGTGGAGGTAATGCAGCTCTCTGAGAGAGCTTTATTTCTGTTAGTCTATAGTTGTGATGAAAAAATCAGATGGTCCCTATCCAGGACTTGGAAACTGCTTTAATTTCAAGAAACATTTTATTTCATAGGGATTTGTGTTTTATATTCAATCGTTGTGTAGTATATATTAGACATATGAAACATTTCTGTTACAGGCTTCTTTGGTACAGTATCAATTAGGCATTTTATAATTTCAAATTAATATTTTAAAAATTAGTTTAATACTTTACCCTCTGATAATTCTACCTAGGTCTTGTTGGAGAACTCTAGGGCCAGTCTTGAAGAAAACCTTTTATGTGTATACATGTAATACAATATCAAAGAAAGTCATAATCCAAATTTTGATATATTTAGTCAAAGTTAATAAATTAATAATAAACTTCTTTGCTTGGCAAATATAATCAGATAGCTCAGATTAGGTTAGATGTTGATGTAGCTGTAGCTATATAACTATAGCTATAGATACATATATATATGCATACATATATGTGAGTTAGTATAGAAGGGAGGTGAACTAGTTCTCTTATCTCCTTCAAACCAATATTATAAAATATTCACAAGATGTTATTGAAAAAACATTCTGATTCATTAGAATGCTTCTCCATACTGATTTTCTTGTTGAGCTGGGACATTGGTAATCTATACTAATGAGTAGAAGAGCCATCGCAGATTATAGCATTTTGGGAATTAGCAACTAAGCAAAACACACAAATTAAAGAATCAAGGGCATGATAAAATGTACTGCATCATAAAACCTACTTGTTCATTTATTTTGACAAGTATAGTTTAATTTAAATTATTTATGGTGCTTTGTACTCCACAAGTAACTGTAACGTAGTGAATTCTGTTAAAAATAATGAAGTTGAAGCTGTATGAGCTTTTAGTTATGATTGTGCTAAAAGATTAGGGCGGTCAATTTATCTTTTCTCTGCCATTTCTACAGGCAAATTCATAGTATTCTTTCTCCCTATTCAAAATTTAAAAAGTCACCTGAGTCTATATCTTGTCAATGCTTTTATAACTTATGCCTTAATTAATGAATTCTTTGGGAATGAGGCTCTTTTATAAACAACTCATGCTAAACAAAATTTCCGACAAATCCAATGATTTGTTGTAGGTATTCACTAGTCTACTAAATCGCATTATCCCTGTTAAAGCTAACACATTGGTGGTTACATATGATAAAAATATTTGTTTGACTGGACTTCTATTGTAAAGAATATTATGACAGAAAAGGACACTGATTTGGGCATTAGATAAACCTGAGTTCAAATCTTGATCTCTTCCATGTTCTCTAACTTTTCTCATATCTGTAGGTAGATTAATTCTTTGTAAATGATAAGATTCTGTGAGTGTTCAATAACATAACCAAAGTATTTAGTACAGTCCTTGGTATTTAATAGGCTCTCGGTATGTGTTAGTTGTTGTTATATTAAATATTGTTAACCTCTGCAAAATTGTGTAATTAACAAAGTTGGTCTTCAAATCAGCTTCCCCTTTTAATACTTGTGTGTGTTATTTTTCTTTCAGTGATGGTGACTTTGTTCTCTCTATACCTCCACCCCAACGAACACACACACAGAGTATTCTCTACCATGGTGTTCTTGAACACTAGAAAACTACCTAATCTTTACTACTCCCTCCTCAGCCTGTTTCTCTGAGGATTCTGAACACAAGGGATTGAGCATTTGAGAAGTAGGCAAATAAATCTGTGTCTTTTCTCTTTAGCTTCTTTTAACATTAGGATCTGCATATTAGTTCATATTTAATTATAATATCACCATATACTTGCTCTCCTTACTGCTATATCTCGATACTTATATGTCCTATTAGTTTGTGTATTGAAGAATTATGTCATTTGAGGACATACATTTTGTTATAAAGTTGTTATTATATAAGATTGTGTCCCATGTAGAAGGCAGGACATCTTTGTTTGGAAAGAAGAAAAAAATGATATTACTGTATGTTTAGGAATAATAACATTTATTTTTTTCCTTCTTATAATATTTTCCTTATATATTGAGTACACTGTCTTATTGAGTTTTATTTATTAATTAGTGGCACCATTTTCAATGTAATCTTGAGTGCTCATATTAAGATTTCTAAGTACATTTTTCAGGATAAAGGATTTTTTTTTTCCTTTTCATCTGTTTTCTATTTGAGGTATATTATGAATATCTCATCAGATTAAAGATTTTGATAGTCATGAAGTTATTACTAAGAACATAAATGACAAAACTTTATAAAAGTATAACAATCAATCATCCATTTTATTTCTCCCTTACGAAAACATTTAAAGCATATAAATGGTCTATGCTTTACAGTATCCTTCAGAATTACAACTATGTTAAGAAATCTAATCTGTATGCATCAGTGTTCATTCCCGTGTTTGTGCTGGCTTTAAGTAGCAGCACTGCTTTTAATTGTGAGGTTTTAAGTTCTGCAATTAAGATTTACCCTTTTTACTAAGAGGGTTGAGTGATAGTTTTTGATTTACTTTAGACAGTTTAGACAAATTATATTTAAAAGAGCATAAAGATGCACAGAGCATTTCCTGATTCAGAGAAGGTCAAAGTGTCTTAGTCGCATTTTTTAAAGTTTTACCTTGAATAACTAATGATACTTCCCGTTATATTGGCTCAGCCTTGCTTAAGACATACAAGCAGGATGTCAAACTGCTCCAAAACATCTACTCCTTTGAAAGCAGTGACCAAATGACCTTGACAGAATAGGGAACATGATATTTAATATCTTATGGTACTATATTAAAATTACCAGAAAGAGATTACATTAGTGCCTCCAAAGATGCTTCTGTTTCTCTTTTGATTACTTTTGTGTTTATGAAGATAATGAGAGTTCTTTGCAAACTACTAGAAAATTTGTTTAGAGCTTTGACCATAGCAAAAGTATTGTAGAAATTTTGCAAACAGATGTTTAATTTAATCAAGGGAGACCATAACATGGATAACTGCGGTCAATAATGAAAGCTGAGGTCACAGAAACAGGTTTGTGGAATACTAACAACAAAAAAATCGCTTGGAGACTTTCTAGAAGCAGCACATTAACGAGGAACTACAAATATGAAATAGCATTTAAATTAATTCCTGAAAAATCTGAAGATACTGTGTAAAGCAGTGAGAAAAGCATTTCAAAAGTGTAGAAATTCGAGCAAAAGCAGTTTGAGCTCTGCTTGTCATGCGTTGGTGTGGTGGGCCAATTGGTCCAAGGTTGGAGGATATCAGAGGTAAGGTAATGGTCAGATCATGGAAGATCTACGTGTCAGGATGCTAAGCAGGTGAGATATATGATTCGGGTTGTGTTTTTAGACTAAATAAATTACTCTGGGAACATCATTTGATGGGGGAGATGTTACCACTAAGAAGAGCATTCAGGAGACAATGGTGATCTTTAAGGTTTGAAATTATGAGGACATTTTAGGCTTAATTTACCCAGGCAGTGTCAGTTGAGACATAGACAATATGATAGATCTAAGAAATATTTGAGATTTGGACTGGGAGACATTGCTGTTTGGACAGGAGTAAAAATTGGGATGTGGATTAATTTCTTAGAAACATTTTTTAATCTATATTTTCTCTGTTGATTTGTAGAAAATTAATCACCAAATGTTGATATTAGCATCCATGTGATGTAGTGACTGAAGAGAAACTATTAGATTCTTATTTTCAGAAATATTTATAAACAAAAGCAGTAATAGCTTAAAATAAAAACTTAAGTTATTTTTTGGCTTTAAGATAATAAAATTTTACTTTGACCAATCTTAAAGCCACATGCTTCTGTTTTCTCCGTGAGTTTGTTAATGGCAAATAACAGCTGCTATTTTTACGTATTCAGGGATTTTTTTTCTGTTTTGCAATCTGTGATAAATACTGGCAGAGCATTATAAAATGACAGGGGTGCTGAAAGTGTGAATGAACTGGCAAACATGAGGTTCCACTATTTATTTTAATCTCACTGAAGCTACAGTTCTGAGTTATAAATATATTAGCAAATAATTTTATTAGCATGTTTTTGTGAGTTTTTTGGATATAAACCCATTATTTTCATAGCCAGTTGTTAATTTAACGTACATATTAAAAGTGCTGATATAAGGATACTGATTTAACTTGTTCATTCTGTTCTGCAAAAGCAGAGACCGCCTTCGGCAAAACTGCAAAATGCCATAAGTACCTCTTTTGTGCCTTCCTGCAGTTCCTTCCTGGAAGGTAACTCTGCCCTGGAGTTGTCATATTGCCACCATCTACTTCCCTTGTGTCCTGAGCTCCCATGATGATTTTTTCTCCTTATTTCTTATACTACAACATAAACTCGTGTCTACTTTATCATGTTTAGATTCATAATCAACTGATGAAATAAATTAACTAGTTGTGGGATGTTCATGAAAAGGGCATGACATTTTGGAAGGACTCTATCTTTTTGTATTTAATTCCCATAAACCACTCTCTCCATGGAGCTTTTAGACTCAGTAGAGGAGGGTGATGATATCATCATAGGTTAATAAAGGAAATATCTGGAGGCAAGTAGACCAAGAGTTGTTAATAATATTGTGAGATAATACTGAGCTTTGAGAAATCTGATCAGGAAACTCTTCATAACATGTAATACTGCTTAGACTTAAATAATTTTATTTTGATTAGAATGACATTAACAAGTGCTGATATGTAATAGGTAATGCTTAAGTTTTTGTGCTTAAGTCTTTATACTTAGGGTAATTACCAATGGCTGACTGCTTATAAGGCAAAAACATTTAACAAATAGACCAAAATTTTTCCTAGTTAAAAATAATGGAAAAATTAAATTGTCAGACTATATTATCGTACATTCTAGGTGAATTCTGTGACAAGTAAGGTCTATTATTTCAGTGTGTAACATCAATGCCATAGATCAAAAGGAAACTTTATAATTCAGTGCTGTGATTCTAGAATGTCTCGTGAAAACTATGAAGTCTCAGCAAAACACTCTTGACCTTTATGGCTAGACACCTGGTCAATTTTAAATAATCTAGGATGACATTTCTTGGAATACCCTCAAAATTCCAATAAACTAAAGAATTGAAAAACATATCTCTTTTAAAAATTGTCCTCTATTATCATCGGATGAAAAGTCTCACAAAGAAAAGAAGAGAGAAATAACTAAGTATTCAAATGCATTTTATTATCACATTTCCTGAGCAAATATGAGAACTGTGTGCTTTATGTCACTGTACAAAGAAACAAAAATACCCCAAGAAAAATTACTAAAATTCCATCTAATTAAAAAAAAAGAAACAAGCATTTTCAGAACTCTAATGGTAAACCAGGGTATTCGTTACATTTCAATTCTGTATTTCTGACATTTACAAGGACGACAGACAAAGCAGAAATAAAATGTTATGTGTTTTCCTCAAAAAACAAACCACAGCTGGTGGGTTTAATTTTCTTCCTACCAGCCATGACAGCAGCCTTTTTAAATATTGAAAGTGTGAATTAAAGCTTCTGCAAAACAGTTGCCATATAAATTTCCTTAACCACTATTAATTATATATGAAGTATCAGAAAATTGTCGTGACATCGTTGGGGTGGTTTTTAATAGGCTGAAGATGGCAAATGGTGGATGCTTTGAGCTTACCAAAACCTCCCTGAGAAGATAGTTGAGTGTATACATCAGCCTGTCCTACAAACCATCAAAAAATTCACCTTCAGGGGCTTCCCAGGTGGCGCAGTGGTTGAGTGTCCGCCTGCCGATGCAAGGCACACGGGTTCGTGACCGGGTCCGCGAAGATCCCACATGCCGCGGAGCGGCTGGGCCCGTGAGCCATGGCTGCTGAGCCTACGCGTCCGGAGCCTGTGCTCCGCAACGGGAGAGACCGCAGCGGTGAGAGGCCAGGGTACCGCCAAAAAAAAAAAAAAATTCCTTCAGGGTTCCTTCCTTGATTCTTATTCTCATGGCACTTTGATGGTAATTAAATATAAATTCGAATTGAACTTTTATTGAGTCTCTACAATGGTGCTGTCTGATAGAACTTTCTCTAATGATGAAAATAGTCTATGCCTACAGTGTTGAATTCAGTAGTCACTGGCCGTATGTGGCTGCTGAGTGGTTGGTATGTGGCAAAAGCATAATTGAGGATCTGAATTTTACATTTTATTTAGTTTTAATTAATTTTGATTTAGATAGACACCTAGCTAGTGGCACCTATATTGAGCAGTGAAGCTCCATAACATGGAAAGTACTGTGTTCCAGAGAAGATAAAACCAACCAACAAACAAACAAAAAAGACTTCCCATATCGTAGGAAAAATAAGATAAATATGTACGTAAATGATTGGATATAATGCAAGTCAGAATGCTGTAACTAGATACACCAGAAAAACCAAAACAAGCAAAAAGTGGGGAGACACCAGTTCTAGTCTGTGATGGAAGAGAAGGGTTTATGAAATTAGTAAAAATTTAGACATGCTTTGTGTAGTACCTTGACAGTTGGACCTAATTTACAATGACATTCCAAGATGGAAGGAACTCTGTGAGTAAAATCGGGGCATTGGAGAGTAGAGGGTATATCATGTATGTGATATCATGCTAGTGAGTGATAAGATTTAGCTGGAGGGTCAAAAAAGAGGAGCTTTGAATATTGGCTAGGGCCATCACATCAAGAACCTAAACAGGATCGGCAAAGTTACAGAAGGGAATCTCTAAAGAGGTAGGGAGGCCAAATAGGAGGTGATGAAATAGCCCAGGCAAGAGGTATGAGTCCAGAATTCAAGTGGTGACAGTGATAAAGGAATGAAGGTGGGGCTTCCCAGGTGGCGCAGTGGTTGAGTGTCCGCCTGCCGATGCAGGAAACACGGGTTCGTACCCCGGTCCAGGAAGATCCCATATGCCGCAGAGCAGCTGGGCCTGTGAGCCGTGGCTGCTGAGCCTGCGCGTCCGGAGCCTGTGCTCCGCAACGGGAGAGGTCACAGCAGTGAGAGGCCCACGTACCGCAAAAAAAAAAAAAAAAGAATGAAGGTGAAGGGCATGGATTTCTTGGGTGCCTTCTCCTACACCTGCTCATGGTAGCATATTAAACAAAAATGGGGTTATAACTCTATTCTTCCTGCACATGCTGTAGTCTTCTCAGTTTAGTACCTAATTATGTTTTATAGAAATGTATTGTCAATTACCCAGTCCTAGGCACAAACAGGTAAAGTTACAAAATGTCTAAGAATCTAGCAGGATCTAATGCTTTAAGGCTGGTTTTAAAGAGAGGGTGTTGAGATGTGAGGAAAGCTTTTCGTTATTAAATTACACTATTAGGTAGTGAATGGATGGGAGGAATAAAAAGGAAATATAGACTTTCTCTTGAGAAAGCTGATTTGAGCCTTATTTCATCTTTGCAGGTGGTGGAAAAACTTTAAAGCTCTCTCCATGAAATGAATGTCTAGTGGGTTTGATGGTCTTTTGTTTATGATTTTTTTAAATTTCCTTTTTTTTTTAATTGATACAGTAGGTCCTTGTAGGCTATCTATTTTATATATAGTAGTATGTATACGTTAATCCCAAACTTCTAATTTATCCCATAATTTATGACTTATTTTTGAATAAGAATTTTAAGAGTACTTTAAGTAGAAACTTCAAAATATAAGGGTAAGTGGTACATATAAGGAACCCTTAATCCTTATATATATGGTAGTTACAATTTTTAAACTTGGGTAATTTGCCTATTTATACTCATGGGCAAATGCATGAACTTGGTGCCATGTAAAGATTTGTCATATAGGATGTCTTTCAGTTTAGAATCTATAAATATGAATATAAAATGTTCAAATAAAGAAATGAGAACCCCAAATCTTTAGTAATTATCCTAGTTTAAAAAAACACCTAAAATATATACATGAACACTTGTAAAATTTTGCCAAACTGTTAGATAGGGTGTTTGTTAAGAATCAGGTTGTGTAAGGACATTGCTAAACAGGATGTGAAAGCACCACCAGGCATCTTACAAATACTCAGCATATCAGAGATCAGACAAATGTTCAACGCAAAGTTTCAGCTTGTTCAAAAATGCTTTCTGATGTTGAACTGGTGTTTTTTTCCCCATAAATACCTCTCACTGGTATGCCTAAGTTTAAGAGAGGTTTCAAAATCGTACGTGAGAACTTACCCTGAAATGTGCTCATACACTTCAAACTTCTACTCTCAAGTTATTATCACAAACATTTTTCATATAATTAGGAAAGTTTATTTTTCATATACCCTGGGTAGATTTTGGAGGCAGAAAGATTTTGTTTTTTGCCAGCTGTTTGTTTAAACACGCAATTAAATCTCAATTAATACTGCTTCTCTGCATACTTTTAAAATTTTTGCTTCATGTATCCCTTGGCTTGTAAATGTGTGTGTGAGTTTTTAATAAACCAAGCTCTTAGCAAATTTAGAATGATGGTAGCAGTTTTACATTTTGAGTGTGTGTGTGTCTCATACTCTGAACACAATTATATAGTCTTCATTCCTAATTAATTTTTGTTTTCATTATTCGCAAAAGGCTTCAGCTCTTTAGTTATTAGATCTTCCTGGTTTTGATTTAAATATATCGCCTCGCTAAAATTTTATATATTCACTAGTTTATGTTAATGTAAAAAATAAAATATTTTTCTTTCTCTTGTCTGGATGAGAGAGTTACAATATGTTACATTCTCTGGTTGTCCTCTGTTTTTGCTAGCTTTAATCTTAAAGCTGAAAAAATGTCCAACTCTTTGTCTTTCAGTAATTTAGTTCCACCGGGACAGGTGAAATATGTCTTATTTATATTTGCATATAAACGAATAATGATTCAAACAATTATTTAATATAAAGTAGAAAAAAAAGGCATTAAATGAATTCACAAATCCAGTTGGCCACTGCTTGTAACTCAGAGCCTAAGAGCTATATTTCTAAAGTTGTTTTTCCTCCCCTGTGCATAGGCTAAATTTAAATCTATTCTGGAATATAAGAAAAATAAAGGATGGTGAATATTTGTTAAAAAAGCAGACAATCTGAAAGGATTAAAATGCTTTAATCAGACAGAAAAAAAAGGCTTTGGCCACTTGATTAGGGCTGATTTCCACCATCTGCTTATACTTACTGAGGATCTAGCCCTGACTGAACACTAATTTGTGCACTTCCTAGAAATTGAAATCTCTCAGCAAGCAAATTAACAAGAGCAGGGATTCAGCAATAATGGAGCTCCTCGGCTTTTGTTTCCATCTGACAGATGGACAGGGTGTGCTCAAATTGAATTCAGCTTTAATTGCATTGTGCCATTTAAAATTTTATCTGCTCCACAGATTTTGTTTACAGGTTTCAGGATTCCAAACCTTTGGAAGTTTTTGTCTTTTTTTTTTTTTTTTTTTTTTTTTTTTTAG